>NW_026115061.1:3531801-3633806 GCF_025201925.1 Gopherus flavomarginatus | reverse complement strand
CTAGTATTCTTTAAGCAAATGGCTTCTGCCAATCATTTTGTCCTGCAGAAAATACAATTCCAGCTCAGAAGACACCGAGATCCCCTTGCTTTACAGAGAGCAGGGCAGATTCCACAGATCTCCCAGACTCTGCTCTCCACCAGCCACCTGTGTCAGGAGGGGTCAGGCAGAGCGCAGAGTACTGCCCCTGACTCCCTCTCTGTCTTTGCTCCCCAAACCACCTGTGTGCTCACCCTCTTTGCTGTGAGACTCCAACCCTGCCTGGCTTTCTATATGTTTATGTGGTTTTCATTTGTCGTGTTGATCTGCATTTGGGTCCTGTGTGATTTTGGTGGATGCCTGGCATAGTTTTGGGGGTGTGTGTGTATGATTTTTGCATACAGATTGTTTTTTTCCTTAGTATTCTTTTGGTATGGGGTTGTTGTGCTTTCTTGTTGTGGGCTTTTGCTGTATTTTTTGGTGTGGATTTGTTCTTTCTATATTTTGTGTGGCTTTCCCTTATGTGTATATGGCTCTGCGTGCTGTGTGGGTTTGGTTTTTGTTTATGTCTGTGTGGACCTGTGCAGTGTGTGATTTTCTCTTTCTCTCTGTGTGTGTTTGTCTCTCTGTTTGTATCTTCATGTGTACATTCACAGGAACTTTTCAGAATCTCCACAGCTTTGCCAATTTTCACCAGGAATTTTTCTCCATTAACAAATTCTCACGTGTTCCCTACGAGTTGGTGACCATTGCCCCAGGGGCATGTCAGTCTCAAGGTTCTGATTTCCCATTGACCCTTCTCCCTTCTATTGGGACTGGGAACTAGCCAACCAAAAACCCCACTAAGTTACAGTAAAGGGCCAACAGTCCCTTACACGAGCCAGCCCCGTGAGGGTCACCGATGGCCAGATAAGGCAGCACAAGCTGATCCCATGGTGTAACATGCAGCACTCAGGACTTTGAATCCTAGAGTCTGAGTTCAAATGTCAGTGGGACCTTGTGCTGGTTTGTGGTAAAGCCCTGGAGCTCAGAGTGCTCAATTTCCCTGTTTCCAGTTGTCAAGTATAATTCCCAATTCCGGACCTTAGTGTCCAAAATATGGGTACTAGCATGAATTTCCCTAAGCTTAATTACCAGCTTAGATCTGATAGGCTGCCACCAATCAGGAATTTTTAGGGCCTGATACCCTCTGGTCCCCCAAAACCTTCCCAGGGGACCCCAAGACCCAGATTCCTTGAGTCTCACAACAAAGGGAAATAAGCCATTCCCTCTCCCCTCCCTTCTTCCTCCCAGCTCCTTCCCGCCCTGGGAACACTAGGAGATCACCTGATTCAACTTTTTGAATCACCACACCGAGAGGAGTGTTACCTTCCCCCTCACCCAGAGGCAATACAAGCTGCGTGAATATAACACAAAGAGAAAATTTATCCTTCCCTTCTCCCCACCAATTCCCTTGAACCTTAACTAGGAGAAAAAAATTAAACAGGTCTTAAAAGCAAAACTTTTCATAAAAAAGAAAGAAAAAAGTAAAAGGTTTATCTCTGCGCTTTAGATGGTAAACAGTTACAGAGTCTTTCAACTTATAAACAATAGAAAGAAACTTTCTCCAGCAGAAACACAATTTAAGCTACTTCCAGCAAGTACACATATGTAAAAGAAAAAAAAAATTAAAAGACTATGACCGCCTTTTCTTACTCACAATTCTGAATAGATAAGAGACTGTAGCAGGGAGATTGGCAGAAACCTGGTTGCACCTCTAGTCCCGTCCAGGACCCAGAGAGAACAAAGCCAAACCCCAAACCCACAAACAAAGGCTTCCCTCCCATGAGATTTGAAAGTATCTTGTCTTCTGATTGGTCCTCTGGTCAGGTGTTTCGGGTCCCTGTTTGTTAACCCTTTACAGGTAAGGGAGCTATTAACCCTTAACTATCTGTTTATGACACCAGTTGTTTAAGAGTGAGTCTTTTCCCTCCTGCTGGGTGACTCACACCCACTGGAGCCAGGTCTTTGGTTGAGGTGGCTGCAATAGATTGGGGTGTAGAAGTGGCTGTGGCTGCCTGTAGTCCTGTGGTTTGACCTGGTGGTTGGGATTCTTGCTGCTTCACCTGATGCCCACAAGTTTGGCCCTTGTGCTTACTGCCACACTTTTCCTTTGGCCTACACGATGCTTGAAGAAAGGAGTGCGAGGGCCGGGATTAATAGTCAGGGCTTGGCAGGAGGGAGGTGGAGCCCAGTCTGGAGCCCCTCACACCTTCCCTCCTCCGGACACCTAGAGCAGAGGCGGCTGGTGCTGACAACTTCAAGGGAAGGTTTATAAGCCACAGAGCAACTGAAGGTGGGGCAAGAGGAGGGGAGAACCATGCCTATGCATGGCCAGCAGACAGCCACAAAGACCCCCAGCCAGGCTGCTCCCTGCCATGCCAAACACCCACTGAAAGCGACCCGCAGACCAGCATGCAGGGCAGCTGCTGTTACTCTGTGGCCAACATCAGAAGAAGATAGGAAAGCAGGGCCAGCCCCCTAGTGTGGCCTCTGTCTGTTCCCACTCACAGTGCTCGCTTTTGCCGTGGGGCAGGAGATTTTACCCCAAGAGGCTTTTCCCCAGCTGGCGAGAAGCAGAGAAACACCCAGGCTCCCAAGGCGCTATGTAGCAACCCCCTCAAGCACAGGGACAGGTGTGCGCTTGGAAGAGGGAAACTGCTCTACACACTAGCGCAGGCAGCCGCCCATTTTCTTTGGGAAGTCAGGAAGGGCAAACGCTAGACTGGAAGCACCTGGGGCTCCTGCCCCAGCCTTTGTAATACCCAACCCCCAACTCCTTCCCAGGGCTCTAGCTGAAGCCAGAGCACTGGCCTGAGCTGCCAAGAAGAGGTTCCAGCCCTGAAGGGAGCAGGACTTTCAGCACGAAGGTAAAACTGCAGCAACACAACCATGAAGTAACTTGAACTCTCAACTCCTGATGTGAAGCCAGATGCCTTATCCATTAGGCCACATGAGAAAAGCCCCTCCAAGCACTTCTCTAGAAAAGGCAGACACCGTGTTTCATGGGTCTTCTACTGAGGGGGACCGAGACTCTCTGGGCACAAGAAGTCGAGTTCTCAGCGAGATGTGAGAATTAATTCTATGGAACCAGGTGCAGGACTTTGGCAGGGAGGCTCAGGCATGGGGGATTGGGGTGCAGTGGATGGGCTGGCTGTCTAGGTGAGGAGATTTAGTGACCCTCAGGTGCAGGAGGGAGGAAGAGGAGGAGGAATTGGCAGTGGCTGTGGAGAAGAAGAGGAGGGGTGGAGGTTCTTAGCAAGCCTGGCTAGCTCAGTCAGTAGAGCGTCAGGCTCGTAATGGGAGGGGCCAGGGTTTGAGCTGCTGTCCAGGGACTCAGCTTTTAAGTTGCCTTGTGTGCCAGGAGCCAAATGATTCCTGGTGATGCTCAGAGCGATGTGTGGGACAGAGGCTGAGACTTGTGGCACCTGCTCTGCGGCAGGGGTCCTGGCAGCTCAGACTCAAGGAAGGCTTCTGCACTCAGAGCCGCTGACTTTGAGCTCAATGCCTGCTCCACCTCAGGCCCTGCCTCCAAACCATCAAATCTCTTCCTACCCGACCCTGCACCACTTCTTTCTCTCCTCACTCCTCCAGCACACCCCATCAATGGCCAGTGAGACGCTGAAGAAGAGGAGGAGCTTGTCGGCCAGCCCTGCTAGGTGGGAGATGCAGGGGCAGGGGCAGCTGCTGGGCACCTTTTTTTTCCTCTCTCTGTTAGTTCTGCAGCCCTGTAGCAACCAAGGAGTCACTGACTTGGCTCCTTTTGCATGCTAGAGAGAGGAGCAGAACCAGGGCTATGCCTGATCTATGGGGCACTAGGTGAGTGCCAGAGGCTTCAGGTGCTGAGAAGTGATGTCCCAGGAATCTCTATGAAAGGAGCAGAACAGGATTTACTTGAGGTGGGGAGAGAACTGAGAGTGTCTCGGGGGTTGTACAGAGGTATTGCCTGGGTTAGAGACTGGCTAAAACACAGGCCTCGTTGTGAGCAGGATCCAAACCTGTGCAAGGGAACCCTATTGGATTTTGACTCCAACACCTTAACCACTCAGCCATCACCACAAACCTGCCCCACTGCCAGAGAAACTGGTAAAGAATCACAATGCCCAGGCGTGAAGTCATCTGAACTACAGAATTCCCACAGCAAACCTGGCTCCCAAAGCACAGGGGGGATTTGGGGTTTGTTCTCTTTGCTTAGCCATGTGCAGTCGCACAGAGAGCACGTTTAAAAATCTCCCCTCCCACAGAGCGGGAATGGGAAATGATTCTCAGCTTGAAGCTTGATGTGAATGAGGATGTCTGGACCAAGGGGCCAGGGACTGGCCTTTGCTATAGAAACCAGTGACACACGGAACCAGGCTAAGGAAAATGTTTCCTGGAGTCAGTAACTGGAATAGCAGCAGTATTGTGCAGAGAAATGTCTCACAAAAGGTGTCAGCGCATTGGTGGTTCAGTAGCAGAAGTCACAGATACAGCGGGGGCGGTCTGTGGATCGGGAGTGAGGGGCACTGGCAAAGCAGTGAGAGGGGAGCCCAGGGCTGGGATAACAGGGGCTGTGGGTCAGGACAGGCAGTTCTGTGCAGAGTGTTCAGAGGTGCCCTGTATCTGCCCTTTCTCTGCACCGTCCCTGCTCCCAGAATGCACCAGGCCCTGGACTGAACTCTTCCCCTGCAGGCTGAGCTGGTTTCGTTTGCTGTGATCCTGTTCGATGGGCAGTGGGGGGAGTGACAGTTCCAGCCCAGAGCCAGTGCCCCCCTGTCACCCAGCACCCTTGGCCCCAGATCCACCCAGCCTAGTAGAGAACTCAGCAGGGCAGGTCAGCCAGGAGCTGTGCCCTGCCAGGCGCTCAGGGGCATCTACCCTGCAGCTGGAGGATCTCCCCAGAGTGGCCCATGGGAGCTCACGCACTAATGGGGTAGCGGCAGCAGTTGCGCGGTGGGTTGGGCTGGTGACCCGGGTCCGTCTCCTGGGGTTGGCTGGGTTCATGCTCAGGCGACTGGCCCCAGTCACCGGCCAAGCCCCCCAGCCACGTTGCTGCTGTTAGCACACTAGCCTTGGGTGGAAGCTGCTGCTGCTGGCTGGCTGGACCCTGAGGGTGGATCCGGCAGTAGGGGAAATCCTCCGGCCTGGAGATTCATTGCCGAGATTCCTGGGAGCTGCCCATCCCCATGGCTTGTGTGGCTGCGCCCCAGGGCCCAGCAATGGCTCTGGAGGGTGACTCGTGTCACCTGGGGGGAGGTGATCCAGGCAGTGGGCAGCCGGGGGGGGTCTGACTTACTGATAAAATTGGTCTCTTCACTCCATGGTGCTTGGCAGCCTGGGTCAATACCGACACATCCCAGGAACAGGTCGGGGTTGAATGGGGTTAGAATTTGCCTCCAAAGCGATTTTAGGGTCTGGGAGCTGCAGCACAAGGCAATGGGGGATGATGGGAGTCACTTTGGGGCTGTCACTAGCCACAGAAAACAGAACCTCTCCCAACATCCCCGACCGCTGCCCATCAGGGCATCTGGCCGTAGAGGAGCCGGGTCAGTGCCCCCCGTGGAAGGAATCGGGGGGATGGAAACCCCCAGGATGGGGAGTTGTGTGTTTCAGCCGTGTTAGTATCACTCAAACACATGCACAGTACCCACACGCAGAGCCAGTTCATGCTGTAAAACCCCCAGACCCAGGAGGGATGTGTTAATCTCAGCACAAGTTCTGCTTTAACCCATTAGAAATAACCCTGTAATTATTGTGGCGTCTCTGTGCCAGAGGACGCCAAACCCCTGAGCTGTCAGTAGAGGGCCAGGGTGTAGCGTCACTGGACACTGTCAGTGCTTCGGCAGCGAGGCCTTGTACGTACTGGCCCTGGTGGCTCAGACACATGGTTAGGGAAAGGGGAAGGTTACACACATCCCCAGCCAGAGCCCTCACCCCTTCCTGCACCCCAACCCCCTGCCCAGCCTGGAGCCCCTTCCCGTACCCTGAACCCCTCATTTCTGCCCTTCATCCCCTGTTAGAGCCCTCACCCCCTCCCGCATCCTTACCCCCCTGCCCCAGCCCAGAGCCCCTTCCCATGCCCTGAACCCCTCACTCTTGGCCTTCACCCCCCTTTAGAGTTGCTGTGTCACTCTACTGGCTCTTTACCTCCAGCACCCACACTTGCCTTGCGAGCTCTAGCGCTGGCAGGCAGATGCGCACGCTGCTAGGCAGCAGCCTTGGTAACAGCAGACATGTGTCTCTGTGGCGCAATGGGTCTTTATGTTTTGTTGTTAATCGAAAGGATGGTGGTTTGAGCTCCCCCAGTCATGGCGGTAACCCCTTGCTCCTCAAGACCTGCTGGGAGCCTCAAAGGCTACCTTAAACCCATCTCTCTTGGCCCAAGTGGTTTCAGCTCAGGCCCGAAGACTGTGCTGGATGCAACTCAGATATCCATCTCCCAGCACCCATGCTGGAGGCTCAGGCTTAATCCTCAAAGTTGAACGCAAAACCTTCAGCCAGGCATGTTTTGCTCCATTCTCGCCTCCGCCCGAGCGGCAATGGAGAAATGTAGGAGAAAAGCTGGCTAGAAGATGCCTCCCTCTCACTTCTCTGTAGGCTGTGACATTATTAATATCAACTGGGACCATATAGATCATTGCTGCCACCACTATTATATATTTGCAACAAATATTGTGCAAAAGTTGTAGTGTGAGGTGTCTATGAAAAGGTTATGATTTGCTGGTTATAATTATACTAGCTGTATGTGTGTACCATTTTTGTATTTGAAATTATGAATATGGGCTATGTACTTGTATCTCAAATGTATTTGATTTCAAGTAGCCTCAGTGATGCATTTGGTCAGCTTCTTGAGAAAGGACTATTCTCAGTAAGTGCCCAATCAAGAAAAGTTTCACTGACAATGGACTTTGGGAAATGCCAATCCACATCTGAGCTTTCCTGGGAACATTCAAACTAGCATGTAAACAATGGCGTAGGCCTGCAAATTGAATCATGCATGGACATGTGACATGCCCATGTGACCCCAGACTCCATCTTGCTGCTGTCATTTTCCTAGGTCAGCCCTAGGACCAATCCTATTCAACTTATTCATAAATGATTTGGAGAAAGGGGTAAAGAGCGAGGTGGCAAAGTTCACAGACGATACTAAACTGCCCAAGATAGTTAAGACCAAAGCAGACTGCGAAGAACTTCAAAAAGATCTCACAAAACTAAGTGATTGGGCAACAAAATGGCAAATGAAATTTAATGTGGATAAATGTCACGTTGGGAAAACATAACCCCAACTATACATACAATATAATGGGGGCTAATTTAGCTACAACTAATCAGGAAAGAGATCTTGGAGTCATCATGGATAGTTCTCTGAAGATGCAGCAACGAATTGACACATATGATCCCAAGATGAGATCATTAATACACTAACCTGAGGAGAAGGACACTCCAACACTAGTAGGGAGAGGAAATACAAAAAGGGAAGAGGGGAGAAACCCCCACTGAACATGCATTACACCTAGCGACGGCAGCAGAACAGATTATCGGCTACACAACCCAAGAACGGGATCTGCATGTTGCTGTAGACAGATCAGTGAAAAGATCCCCTCAATTCACAGCTGCTAGCAAAAAAGTTAACATCAAGTTAGTATTCATAAGGAATGGGCTGGAGAATAACACCGAACATTTGTATGCAAACCAAAGGGGAAGCCTCCAATACCCTGGGACCACCCTGCCTACTACAGCGCTGCACACAGGATATTTTATATCTATCTTTGAGAACTGAGGAAGAAATGGGTCTAAAAAGAAACATTTGCTAATGAGAGCAAACCACCCGAATATGAACAGATTTTCTATTAAGTGTGAGTAATTGGACAGTGGAAGTTCAATTAACAGACAGCAATAATTCCCCCCAACACACACACACCCACACCATTCACATGGCAGCAGGGAGCCCTTTGAGGAGGTGCTTTAAGAGGGTATGTGAGGAGAGTGTGGAGCAGGAAAACTTCCTGACAGTGGGAAGGAGGCAGAAGCAGGGGCAGGCAGGTGACTGGCAGTTGGGGGTAGCAGTAGCCAGGACTGCGTAAGCTTGTGCTGGACAGTCTCCACTGCGGACTTTTTCCTCCTGTCCCCTTCCTCGCCAGCAGAGAAAGGCCACCCCAGCCCACCCCAGAGGCAGCTGTGTCTCAGGGCTCTGCAAACTGCATCCATTAAGCCCCTTCTCATTTGGGGAATGATTCAGGACAATTTCCCAAAGAAAGGAAGAAAATTTGCTGTAGGTCAAACGGGTGTGAAAATATCCCAAATCTGAGATTGTTAAATTAATATTGGAGAATTAAAGAGAAAATGGGGCAAAATCTGAAAAGGAGACTAGAGAAAGTGTCAATAATTCTGCTAGCAAAACGAGCCCCTTGACCAGGGACTCGCTTCGCTGCAGACAATGCACTGTGGGTATGCAAATAAGATGCTCCGGCCGTCTCCGGCACTCAAAGGAGTCTTTTCTCGGAACTGCCTCTGCTCCTTCCCCAGCTGGGCAGAGATTGGGATGCAGCGAGGGTGGGGAAGCTGCTCTCCTGAGACAGTCCCGCTGATGGCCAGGCACATGGAGGACGGAGCCCGGACGAGAAGCCAGAGGGCACTTGGCCCACAGCTAAAATCTGGAGCAAAAGCACACACTTTGCAAAGGAACAGGAGCCGTGTTGTACTTGCTGCTTGGTCTGCCTCTCCTGCAAAGTAGCTGGCCTCAGATCCTTGGGGTTCGCTGAGCTGCAGCTCACCTTGATACACGGGAACAGCTTAAAAATCATGGCCTCTCAGGGTTGGAAGGGACCTCAGGAGGTCATCTAGTCCAACCCAATCCCCAACTAAATCATCCCAGCCAGGGCTTTGTCAAACCTGACCTTAAAAACCTCTAAGGAAGGAGATTCCACCACCTCCCTAGGGAACCCATTCCAATGCTTCACCACCCTCCTCGTGAAAAAGGGTTTTCCTAATATCCAACCTAAACCTTCCCCACCGCAACTTGGGACCATTGCTCCTTGTTCCGTCATCTGGTACCACTGAGAACAGTCTAGATCCATCCTCTTTGGAACCCCCTTTCAGGTAGTTGAAAGCAGCGATCAATCCCCCTCATTCTTCTCTTCTGCAGACTAAACAATCCCAGTTCCCTCAGCCTCTCCTCATAAGTCATGTGCTCCAGCCCCCTAATCATTTCTGTTGCCCTCTGCTGGACTTTTTTCAGTTTTTCCACATCCTTCTTGGAGTGTGTGGACAAAAACTGGACACGGTACTCCAGATGAGGCCTCACCAATGTCGAATAGAAGGGAACGATCACGTCCCTCGATCTGCTGGCAGTGCCCCTACGTATACAGTCCAAAATGCCGTTAGCGTTCTTGGCAACAAGGGCACATTGTCGACTCATATCCAGGTTCTCATCCACTGTAACCCCTAGGCCCTTTTCTGCAGAACTGCTGCCTAGCCTTTCGGTCCCTAGTCTGGAGCAGTGCATGGGATTCTTCCGTCCTAAGTGCAGGACTGGGCACTTGTCCTTGCTGAACCTCATCAGGTTTCTTTCAGCCCAATCCTCTAATTTTTCTAGGTCCCTCTGTATCCTATCCCTACTCTCCAGCGTATCGACCGCTCCTCCCAGTTTAGCGTCACCTGAAAACTTGCTGAGAGTGCAGTCCAAGCCATCCTCCAGATCATTAATGAAGATGTTGAACACAACCGGCCCCAGGACCGACCCTTGGGGCACGCCGCTTGATATCGGCTGCCAATTATACGTGGAGCCATTGATCACTACCCGCTGAACCTGACGACCTAGCCAGCTTTCTGTCCATCTTATAATCTATTCATCCAGCCCATACTTTTTGAACTTGCCGACAAGAATACTGTGGGAGATTGTATCAAAAGCTTTGATAAAGTAAAGGAGTAACACCTCCATTGCTTTCCCCTCATCCGCAGACCCAGTTATCTCCTCACAGAAGGCAATTAGGTTAGTCAGGCGTGACTTGCCCTTGCTGAATCCATGCTGACTGCTCCTGATCACTTGCCTCTCCTCTGAGTGCTTCAGAATTGATTCCTCGAGGACCTGCTCCATGATTTTTCCAGGGACTGAGGTGAGGCTGACTGGCCTGTAGTTCCCCTGATCCTCCTTCTTTCTTCCCTTTTTGAAAGATGGGCAATACATTAGCCTTTTTCCAGTCATCCGGGACCTCCCTCCATCACCATGACTTTTCAAAGATAGCCAGTGGCCCTGCAATTACACCTGCCAACTCCTTTAGCACCCTCGGATGCGTCGCATGCAGCCCAATGGATTCTTGCTCGTCCAGCTTTTCTAAATAGATTTGAACCACTTCTTTCTCCACAGTGGGATGGTCACCTCCTCTCCATGCTATGCTGCCCAGTGCAGCAGTCTGGGAGCTGATTTTGTTCGTGAAGATAGGGGCAGGGGGAAGCATCAAGTACATTAGTTTTTTCCACATCCTCTGTCACTAGGTTGCCTCCCTCATTGAGTAAGGGGCCCACATTTTCCTTGACTTTCTTCTTGTTGCTAACATACTTGAAGAAACCCTTCTTGTTGTTACTCTTAACATCTCTTGCTAGCTGCAAATCCAAGCGTGAGTTGTCCTTCCTGATTTCACTCTTGCCTGCCTGAGCAATATTTTTCTACTTCTCCTTGGTCATTTGTCCAATCTGCCTGGCTGGGGGGAGGATGTAAGCAGGGTAAGAATGAACTCTACCCTGCCATCTGTTGGTGATCTGTTGTAAAGGCCTTTTGAGGCTGCTGTCATTTGCATGGTTCCACCCACCCCGGGATTGCATGATGGAGGTGCTTGTCCAAAGGATCATTTCGGCTGCTGTGGGATCCTCAGTCTCTTTCTTATTAGGGCAGTGGTAATAAAGTGCAGTTATTCCGGTGATATGAATCAAGGACAGTAGAACGGAACTTAGCGGTTCATGATTTCGGGACTCACCCGAACCTACATGAATCTCGTTAGGCAAGGGACATGGGTTCCAAAACATGGTGAAATAAGAGAGATTGGAAAGGGATATTGATACTGAGTGCTATGGATTTCTATTGGAATCTTTAAATGCACGTTTTATGCCCTTTGTGTCTCTCCAGTTTAAAAATAAGATGTTTTATATTTGTAACCCATGTTTAGAATTAGCCATAGATAAAAAGTGGGTAGTGGCTAAATGCAACTTTAAGTATTCCTAAAGGGTTCAGTTGTGATCTTTTTTCCCTACTAGAAGCTGAAAATGACTCCATAGTTGGGGAAAAGGCTCCCCACCACTCAGACAGCAAGAAAATTTTGCAGATTGGATTCTGAGAGTTAAGCTGTGGGACACAGCTTTTGTCACACTCTGAAACCAGGATCTTAGTAACAGGTCAATGGGTGGGTTTACACAAATTCTGGCCTCTAGGACCAGAGCTAGTGGTGGGCCCCAACAACTTTTGTGGCACATGCACCACCTCTGCATATCAACTTTTGCTCCCTCACTCCATAACACCACACACACAGCAGCTGCCTTTTACCTCTCAGAACCAAAACACACCCTGAAAGAGAACAAATGGCATAAGCTTAAGGCAAACAACTGCACCACTAACAACAACTCAAAGAAATTAAAAAATGCCTCTGTTTTTACACACCAGGGACAGCACGAACAAAACCAGCACGCACCAGCTGCCAAGAGCCAAACAAACATCCATTCCAGCCTCCCACAAGCCTTGGGCATTGGGAACACAGACCCCTTAATGATGAGCACTATTCAGGCGAGGGTGAAGCTCTCAGGCCTCAAATGCCAGCTACAGTTACTCTCTCCTTGGTCCAAAACGAACAGCAAAATACACTGCATTACTCCTGCCCCAATAACAAAGAGACTGGGGATCCCACAGCAACTGAAATGACCGTTTGGACAAGCACTCCCATCATGCAATCCGGGGTGGGTGGAACCATGCAGATGACAGCAGCCTCAAAAGGCCTTTACAACAGATCACCAACAGATGGCAGGGTAGAGTTCATAGCGATCCTGCTTAAACTAGATTGTGGAAAAGATTAAAAAACACTGAACGTTCAAACTCACCAAATGCGGGTCAATCCATCCTCATCATCCTATCCGCTTGTTATACTCCACACCTGAACTTAGCCCTCACATGGACAACATATCCTCCTAACTCAGTGTCTGTACGTTAACCTTTTACCCCCAGTCGGGGCTATTGCAGATTAGGTATTCTTTATGCCACCCGATCTTAAACCGAACTTCGCACCCCCTGGGTAATCTGTACGTTGTTCCCTGATCACCAGAAACTTCTGCTCCTAAACGCTGTACCGTACCCTTTTTTTTTCTTTGAACGTCATGTTAATAAAATGTTGACATTTGTTCGAGATCCCGGTTCCTCTTCCTTTGCAAGGCGTGTGCGTTTGCTCCGGGTTTTAGTCTGCTAAGACAGCGAGGGGGGCCGATTGAGCCAGAGGCGCTTGCCTGCTGCAGACACGGATCCAAGGCTGAACCTCGTCCCCCACCAGCTGAAGGCTTAACTGAGAACAGTTTAGGAAGTGCTTCCGTTTCCGGCACTCAGCTACCCAGCTCCCAGTGGGGTCCAAACCCCAAAGAGATCCCTTTTACCCTGTAGATGCTGTAAAATCCTGTGACCAGGGCAGCTGCCTTGCAGCCTGCGCATCCGCTTGCCAGCATGAGAGCACGTAAGGCCCTAATCTGGATAGTGCCGGCTGGGTGGCAGGCCTGTGAAGAGCCAGCAGAGTGGTGCAGCGGAAGCGTGCTGGGCCCATAACCCAGAGGTCGATGGATCGAAGCCATCCTCTGCTACGCATGCGTTTGTTTCTTTTCCCTCTGGGCCTTCCAGCGAGGCGGTGACCAGCAGAGCGGCAAGAGGTGGCTGAGGTGGTGGCCTGCCAGAGAGCTCCCGGGCTGAAGGCAAGAGGGAGGTCTGGGTGTGGCAAGGGCCTCCTGTCCCAGAATGAGGCTGCAGTGCTTCCTGCTCCCTTTTTCCCACCCACCCCGGCGGGCTGCGGGAGAACACCAGGGAGGCTCTCGGGGCGCTAGGCAGTGCTGTGTGGCTGTCAGGGGAAAGAGCCGAGGCTACCGACTCGACCTTCCATTGACTCACGTGGCTCTGCGCGCCGTCAGCCGGGGCGGACCTGGCTGCGCACGTGACTCAGGCTTGGGCAGCATGGCTGCTCTTTCCTGACGAGGCATGAGGCAGGCCAAGAGCTTTGCACAGCCTACAGGGAAGTGGGAGGGAGGCGTCTTTGAGCAGGCGTGTCTCGTCCCCTTCTCCCTTGCCGCTTTGGCAGAGGCGGGAAGGGAGCAAAATGTTCCCGGCTGAAAGTTTTTGTGCTCGGCCTCGAGGATTAAGCCTGAGCCTACGGCACAGCTGCTGGGAGACGGGTTTCTGAATGGCATCCAGCACACTCTTTGGGCCACCAGCTGAAAGCACTGAGGCCGAGACGGGACTTTGGAGGCTCCCTGCAGGCCTCGGGGAAGCAAGGAAGTAGCACGGGCTCATCGCCGTCCCCGGGTTGGCTAAATCTACCATCCTTTCGGTTAACAGCTGAACACTCTAACCCATTGCGTCACAGAGACACAGACAGACAAGGTTGAATGGAGCACAAAAGTCGGGAATCAGCACAGGGTACGGTCTAGCATATGCATGCAGCTCTTAGACAAGCAACAGCTAGGAACTGGACTGGTATGCAGTGAAAGTTCTGTGGGAAGGAACCGAAAAGAGCACGGGGGCTGCTGTACAGTGCTTGCGTACGCTTTCTTTGGCCTGTTTTGCTGGAAGAGTTAGCAGGGCAAAATTCCTAGTCAGAGGTCAGCAGGCGGGTTGTTTACACAAATTCTGGCCTCTGGGACCAGAGCTGGGGGTGGGTCCCCCTAACTTTTGTGGCACATGCACCACCTCTGCAAATCAACCTTTGCTACCTCACTCCATAACACCACACACACAGCAGCTGCCTTTTACCTCTCAGAAATTCCTAGTCAGAGGTCAGCAGGTGGGTTGTTTACACAAATTCTGGCCTCTGGGACCAGAGCTGGGGGTGGGCCCCCCTAACTTTTGGTGGCACATGCACCACCTCTGCAAATCAACCTTTTCTACCTCACTCCATAACACCACACACACAGCAGCTGCCTTTTACCTCTCAGAAATTCCTAGTCAGAGGTCAGCAGGCGGGTTAATGCAAATTCTGGCCTCTGGATATTTCTCTGAAGACGTAGCAACGAATTGACACATATGACCCCAAGATGAGATCATTAATACACTAACCTGAGAAGAAGGACACCCCAACACTAGTAGGGAGAAGAAATACAAAAAAGGAAGAGGGAGAAACTTCTACTGAACATGCATTACACCTAGCGACGGCAGCAGAACAGATTATTGGCTACACAACCCAAGAACGGAATCTGCACGTTGCTGTAGGCAGATCAATGAAAAGCTCCACTCAATTCACAGCTGCCAGCAAAAAAGTTAACATCAAGTTAGTATTCATAAGGAATGGGCTGGAGAATAACACCGAACATTTGTATACAAACCAAGGGGGAAGCCTCCAATACCCTGGGACCACCCTGCCTACTACAGCGCTGCACACAGGATATTTTATATCTATCTTTGAGAACTGAGGAAGAAATGGGTCTAAAAAGAAACATTTGCTAATGAGAGCAAACCACCCGAATATGAACAGATTTTCTATTAAGTGTGAGTAATTGGACAGTGGAAGTTCAATTAACAGACAGCAATAATTCCCCCCAACACACACACACCCACACCATTCACATGGCAGCAGGGAGCCCTTTGAGGAGGTGCTTTAAGAGGGTATGTGAGGAGAGTGTGGAGCAGGAAAACTTCCTGACAGTGGGAAGGAGGCAGAAGCAGGGGCAGGCAGGTGACTGGCAGTTGGGGGTAGCAGTAGCCAGGACTGTGTAACCTTGTGATGGACAGTCTCCACTGCGGACTTTTTCCTCCTGTCCCCTTCCTCGCCAGCAGAGAAAGGCCACCCCAGCCCACCCCAGAGGCAGCTGTGTCTCAGGGCTCTGCAAACTGCATCCATTAAGCCCCTTCTCATTTGGGGAATGATTCAGGACAATTTCCCAAAGAAAGGAAGGAAATTTGCTGCAGGTCAAAAGGGTGAGAAAATATCCCAAATCTGAGATTGTTAAATTAACATTGGAGAATTAAAGAGAAAATGGGGCAAAATCGGAAAAGGAGACTAGAGAAAGTGTCAATAATTGCTCCATCAGCATCAACCCCTCATGGAGCCCTTGCTGCTTTTACAGCTGAGAGGAAACTTCCTCTCTCTGATGTCTGGCCATGGTGGAACTGGTGACCCAGTGAAGCTGACTTGAGATTGATGCAAGGTAAGCGAAGCTGAACCAGCTGCCCAGGGCATGGAGTTGGAAGTCAGAATGGGGGGGTGGGCCTGGGTTCCCCCACATCAGTGGCTCTCAAGCAGGGGTACGTGTACCCCCAAGGGTAAGCAGAGAACTTCCATCAACGCATCTAGTTAATTGCCTCATTTTACCACAGGCTGCAGAAAAAGCACCAGCAAATTCTGTACGAACTGACATCCCCGCACAGAGTGACTAGTACACATGGCTCTGTGCCCCAGGCACTGACAGGGGAGCACAGAGCTCACACCCCTGGGGTGTATGGATAATTCTCAGGTACAAAGAGACGGTTGCCAGCCACGCACAGCCCCGGGCGTGGGGACAGGCAGCTGTTTCCAAATCGGACACTCGGGGCCCAGAAGTGACCTGCTGCCCGACACCAGCTCCTGGATTTGCCTCTTGGGCAGGAGACACCCCAGCCCCTCCCCCACTCTACCCCCTAATCTCCACTCCCCTCTCCGAGCTGGGGGAGAACCCAGGAGTCCTGGCTCCCAGCCATGCCCCTCCTCTCCCAGAGCTGCTGGGAGGACCAAGGAGTCCTGGCTCCCAGCTGTGCCCCTCCCCCACTCTAACCCCTAGCCCCCCTTCCCGAGCTGGGGGAAGAACCCAGGAGTCCTGGCTCCCATCCCTGCCCCTCCCCCACTCTAACCCCTAGCCCCCCTTCCCTGAGCTGGGGGGAGAACCCAGGAGTCCTGGCTCTCAGCTGTGCCCCGCCCCTCCCCGAGCTGGGGGAGAACCCAGGAGTCCTGGCTCTCAGTCCTGCCCCTCCCCGAGCTGGGGGGAGAACCCAGGAGTCCTGACTCCCAGCCCTGCCCCTCCCCCACTCTAACACCTAGCCCCCCTTCCCTGAGCTGGGGGAGAACCCAGGAGTCCTGGCTCTCAGTCCTGCCCCTCCCCGAGCTGGGGAGAGAACCCAGGAGTCCTGGCTCCCAGCGCTGCCCCTCCCCCACTCTAACCCCTAGCCCCCCCTCCCCGAGCTGGGGGGAGAACCCAGGAGTCCTGGCTCTCAGCCGTGCCCCGCCTCTCCCCGAGCTGGAGGAGAACCCAGGAGTCCTGGCTCCCAGCGCTGCCCCTCCCCCACTCTAACCCCAACGTCCCCCCTCCGAGTGTGGCAGCCCCGCGGGGCACATCGGGGCGGGCACAGACGAGCTTAGGGGAGAAGCAGGCGCCCAGCAGCCCCCACCGCACTGGGGGGCGCCGCGCTGCGGGGGCGGGGCCAGGCCGAGACCCTGGACACGAGAGTTCGTGTCACGAGCCGGAGCTTGGGGAGGGCGGGGCCGGGGATCTCTGGGGGCGGGGCTGGAGGTGTGCGATTGACCCAGGGACCCGCCCTCCCCAGGCTCCTGGGAGCAGCCCCACAAGTGGCAGCCTGGGGCTGCGGGGCCTTCAACCTCCCCCAACCTGCCCCCCCCAGTGTCTCCCCATCTGTTGTGACCCTCTCGCCAGCCCCACCCCCATCTGTGGGGATCCCTCAGCCCCCAGCATCCCCTCCCCCATCGTGTACACTCTACCTGGCCTTTCCCTTCGCCCCGATCTCCTCCTCCCTCTGTCCTCAGCACCCCAACACCGACCTCCTCTTTCCTCATCTCCCACATCCTCCTTCCCATCCTCAGCACCCTGTCCCACCTTCCTGCTCCTCCCCCCCCCTCCCAGGCAGCTCAGCCCCCCCCACCCGTTAACCCTCCAGGCCCAGCGGGGGGGGGTGAAGCCCTTTCACTCGCG
Source organism: Gopherus flavomarginatus (assembly GCF_025201925.1). Classification (NCBI taxonomy): domain Eukaryota; kingdom Metazoa; phylum Chordata; order Testudines; family Testudinidae; genus Gopherus; species Gopherus flavomarginatus. Next base: position 3,616,679 of record NW_026115061.1, on the reverse strand, counting down.
CTGCCTCTGCCCTGTGCCCCCCCCCGCCCGGCTCTCATGGGCCCGGGCTGCTCCCGGGGCAGGGGCTGGGCCTGGTGCCTGGAACTGGGTGTCTGAGCCCCCGGCCCCCCCGTGCGGAGCCCGAGTCCCGCCTCAGCACCCCACCCCTAATTGCCTTCAACCCATTTCTCATTGTTGGGCCCCACTTTCCCATCCTCCCACTCCCCCAGTCCATCCCCAGGGTGTGAGGTTCCTCATCTTCATCTCTGCTACACCCAAACCTGCCAGGTTCCCCTTTTCAACCACTGTGGGGTCATCCAACCGCCGACATCCATCCACTCTGGGCTCTCTAAATCTCACATTCCCACAATGCTCCTTGGTAACCACACCCTCCTGTATCCCTAATCCCCCTATTCCCTTCCCTTAGGTCCTCCTGGACACCCCAACCCACAGTCAGGCCTCCACATACATCCCAGTCATTCACATACTGAGCCAGTTCTTCAGGGACCCCCACAGCCCACCAAACTTCTCCTTCCATGAGCCCCATGGACCTGTGGCCGGGAAGGTGAGGAAGCTCCCACTTTGGCTGGGCTGGGTGTGGATGTTAATCTTCTCCTGTCTTGTGTGTGCTGTGCTCACAAAGGCTTTTTGCTCCCTCGGGGTGGGGTGTGGTTTTGGCCGAAGATGAGGTGTTTTGGTAGCCCTGTGGATGCTGGGTGGTGTCTGGAATGGGGCGTGTGTGTTCCCATCCTGCCCCTTCCCCTCTGCCTGCAGAGCTGAGGACAGACAGGTCTGAGGAGCAGAGCAGGAGCTCTGGGAAGGAGAAGAGCAATATGAAGATGGAGTGTAAGATGAGGCCAGGTAACTTCTGTGGAGGGAGACATGCTGGACAGCGCCTAGGATTGGGGAGACAACCAGCTATGAGCCCCGGGTTCAGATTTCTAATTGCAGCTGTAATGGCAGAATGGGAGGTGGGTTGAAGCCGAAGGCCTGGGGTGCGGGAGTAGTGAGAAGAGGAGCCTCACCACCATTGCTTTTTCCTTTCCTCTTGTGTTTCATACCAAGGGAAAAGAAGTCGCGGGGATGGAGTCCAGCCCTGAGGTGAGATGGAAAGTGATCGAGATCAGTGACAGCGTGAATCCTGTTGATGCCAGGCAAGACCTGCCCAACTGAGACAAGAGTAACCGTCTCTGTCGGTGAGATGTGTATCTGGTTTGGGAAGGGCTCTGGTCACAGCCGTCCTGGCTCCAGGCAGGGACTTCCCGTTACCTGGGTGTGGGTTTCCGGAGTAGCTGTGGCTTCAGGGGAGATGATGTTGCCATTTGGGAGAGCTGAACATCTCTCTGGCCAGGAGTGGTGTGTGCTCCCTAGCAGAAAGTTGGATCCATGAGGGTGACTCCCTGTTGTGAATTTCTTTTGTCCTCCTAGGTTTCTCTCTCTGTGTTGGCCAACTTTCACTCAAACTCTCTCTCTCTCTCCTTTCATGGACACCTGTCATGTTCAGTTGCCTGCATTCTCTTCCTCTGCTCCCCCTCCCCCAGTCTCCTATGGGCTCATCTTGGTCTATCTGCCCAAGGGCAGGGTCTCTGCTATACTGGGAAGGATGTGTCCTGCCAGCCAGGATAAGGGGGTTTCTCCTCTCACCTCCTATCTTCGGGTAGACCTCATTGCTGTAACTGGGTCACAGTGTGAGTGGCCAGTCATGTCTTTGGGGCTGTGAGGTCTGAGACTGAGAGGGGTGGGCTCACGGTCATGGCTTTGGGCAGAGGAGAAGTGGGGCTGGGATTAGAGATGCCCCTTTCACCCGCTAGCTCCATTACTGCATCACCCAAAAGCCTCGCTCAGGGTCCACTATGCTTCCTTGTGCTGGGCACTGCAGGGACAGTCAGAGGGACAGCAGGATGCATGAGAAAATAGATGAGTGTGTGAGCTAGATGGGTGAAGGGGTATGTGTGGCATACATTGGGGATGGATGTGGGGTTGAGGGTTGTATGGACAGCGGGACAGATGGAGAGCTGTAGGGATGGATGGTGATGTCACAGGCTGGACTTGTGATGGGTTCAGCTCATGGCCACTGGCTCTGTCATGTCCTTCCCCCATTTACCCGTCTGACTCTGCCTCTGTCTCTCGGAGGCAGCACTCAGCAGAGTCTGGCCCTGTTGTTACACTGGTGCCTACATCCAGCGCACACCTGTGCGTAATGTGCTGCTGGAGAGCTCAGGCAGGGAGAAGCATGTGGCTCACGGCTGCTGAACCAGCTACTCCAAAGAGTGCTGCAGATCTCCCCCTCCTTGGGCAGCAAGACCCTGGCCTGGGGGTTCCCTGTCCCTCCTCACTGCCAAAGCAGCCTGCTCAGCGCAGAAACCGAGGTCACCTGTCTCTGCCCAGCCTCCAGCTGGAGCTGCTCCAGCCTCGAATTGCCGGTATCGAGCCTGGCTGGAGTTGGTGCGATGTCCTAGTGGAGTCCGTTCTTTCTCCCCGGTAGATTATGATTTTCCCCACTGCAGTTAGTTGCTCTTTCTCCGCTTCCCCATAGCCCCTCCCCAGCTATAGTGACCCCTGCTGGCCAGGCATGGGAGTGTCCTGTAAGTACCTTCTTGTAGGAGCAGTGACTCCTGGTGGCAAGGGGCAGCAATGCCTGGCATGTATCCCCCCTAGCATTGCTGCAGCGATCCCTGGTGGCAACTGAGGGCAGTTGTCTGTGTGACCCCACTACTGCCATTGTGCCTGTGAGCGCTGGTGGGTAGGTGAGGCAGGGCCTTGTATGTATATCAGCCATTGGGGCAGTGCCTTCTGTGTATCCCACTCTCATCTCGGTGACTTGTGTTGCCCAGGTGGGGCAGTCCCCTGTGTGTATTTACTCTCCCCAACCCCTGCATTGGGCCTGTGACCACTGGTAGCCAGAGGAGTCAGTGCCCAAGCTGTATTCTTCACCTCCCCCAAGGTGGCAGGGTGCCTGGGTGGCTGTGTCAGGCAGTGCCCTGGGTATCTTCCAACCCCTTTGTGGCAGTGAGCCCTGCTTCTGGTGTGTATCACTCCCCCACTAGGGATGTGCACTGATGGCCAAGTATGGCAGTACCCTTTATGTAGCCCCCTCTCTCCCGCCCCCGCAGGGTGACCAGATAGAAAGTGTGAAGAACTGGGATGGGGTGGAGGATAATAGGCACCTACATAAAAAAGGCCCCGAATATCAGGACTGTTCCTATAAAATCAGGACATCTGGTCACCCTATCCCCTCTACCCCTGTGCCAGGTATGGCAGGCACTGATCCCTGGCATCCCTGTGGGGTAATACCCTCTGTATATCCCCCAATTGGGGCAATGACCGCTGCTGGTCAGGTGGGGCAGTGCCCCGTGTGTGTGTGTCCCCCCTATTTAGGTAGTGACTCCGATGGCTAAGTGAGGGAGTGGCCTTTGATTTCCTCTTCTCTCCCCAGCCCCCTCTGTCTCTGGGGTAGGGCCCTCAGTTGGGGCACTACTCAATGTGTATCTCTACTAATTGGAGCAGTGACCTCCCCGTGGTGCCCTGGTGTGGCAGTGCCCTATTGGTATCTCCCTCTCCCTCTCCCCACGCCATTGTGGTAGTGGCCACTTCAGGCAATGGCCCATTTATCATCTCCCCCCCACCAGCACCATTGCAGCAGTGCCACCTGGTGGCCATGTGTGGCAGTGCCCTGCCTGTATCCCCCCCCCCAACCATTGCTGCAGTGACCCCAGGTGCCCAGTTTGAGTAGTAGCCTGTGTGTACCTCACCTCTTGGGGCAGTAACGTGTGGGGCCAGCTAAGACAGTGCACAGTCTGTGACATCTGGTGGCCACGTAGGGCAGTGGCCTGTATGTACCATCTCCTCTGGAGCAGTGACCACTGGTGTCTTGGTGCTAAGATGCAGCCACCTCTGGGTTACGTGATGGGGCTGTTTACAGGACAGTGGGGACAGCCCCCCCGTTCCAGGAAGTAGGGGAAAATCTGGTGTTCGGGGCAGAGCGTTTCACCTTCTATTGAACTATGATGCTCTGAGCACCTTTCCCTTCCATGAAGAAGACCCTGTGTGATTCCAGAGCTGGTCCAGTAACAGGTATCACCTCACCTGCCTTGTCTCTCTGGTTTTCTGGCCAGTGTCCAACTTCCCCTTCACTGTTGGTCTTCAAACCTCCTCCAAGCCTCCCCCCCACCCGCGTCCCTTAAGATGCCAAACCTCCCCTGGAGCCCAACCCTGGGGAGGGCATCCCACCTAAAAACCCGACTGCACCATGGTGGTGGCAGTGTCCACTGCCTCCATCTCCCACCAGCCAGGACAGACCCCACAGCACCATGGGAGTGGTTGTGTCTCCTGCTTCCATTTCCTGACAGCTGCTGCCAGGCCCGGCCCAGACTTCCCATTTCTGGTGTGAGTCTGGAAGCAGGTGCTGCCGTGAGGCAGTGCCAGGAGGGGTGGTGCTGGTGTCAGGAGAAAACAGGAGAAGTAGGTGGGTCTGTACTCCTGCGGGGAGGTGCTGCCCTTGCTCTGAAAGGGCCTCACTATTAGAGGAGATGTCATCTCCCTGCACTGCCACGCTCTGTACCAGCCTCTGCTTGTCACGGGAGCAGGGCTGGCTCCAGGCACCAGCGTAGCAAGCAGGTGCTTGGAGCAGCCAATTCAAAGGGACGGCCCGTCCGGTATTGGGGCAGCACATCTGGGTCTTTGGCAGAAATTCGGCAAAGGGTCCCCCATTCCCTGTCTTAGTCTTTGAGCTGCCACCAAATGTCTACCAAAGAGGAAGGGAGGGAGAACTCTCCACCGAACTGCCACATAAGAAGCAGTGTGGTTGATCTGCCGCCGAAGAGCCACAGCTTTTTTTTTCTTTCTTATTTACTTTCTCCACACCGGTCACGGTTTTATAGACCTCCGTCGTATCCTCCAGACCTGCACTCTGGAGAGGAGGCAATAAGTGAAGGGGCATTTTTGATTCCTACCCTGCTTCAACCTCCCCAGGGCTAGAATTCTACATTCCATAGGGCCAAACAAGGGGGTGAAGCCATTTGGCTAATGAAAACCAGTGCTCCAGGTGAGCCTTAAACTCACAACCTCAGCATAGCTCCTCTCAGCACTGCCCTATAAGTACTGTGTGCTAACCAATTGTGCCATTGGAGCACCTGTTAATTGCTAGTCTCTCAGTCCCCTAGGTTGATAAACGCAAGGAGAGACCCTAAAACATTCTCAGTGGAGTTAGGAGCTGGTATCAACAAGCATTGTACTTGGTGGGGTGGATTCTTCTTAAGGCTTCCAGGCACCATTTGACCCTTTTGTTCGTCCCTGTGAAATAACAGAGCTGATTAAGACTCACTGTAGAGTCTTGCTGCAGACCAACAGATCTGAAATCACTGATAACCAGGTCTAAGCATTAGTCCTGCTTTGGGACAGTGTCTCTCATCCAAGAAACTACCCAGTCTGCGCTAGCAGTGAGGCTTCCTCACTAACAGCTGAAATCAGGGAGAGCTCTGTGAAGTGCAGGGCCCCAAGGGTGCCTGAACAGGGGCGAACAACACCCCAGGACTTCTAAAAATGGGAGGGCTCTGCCTTGCCACTTTGTAATGACCGTAAGGGTGAGTGACGGTGGGGAGGGGGCCGAGAGCAGCGAGCAGGAGGATGAGTCTTGGGGGAAGAGGCAGTGTAGGAGTGGAGGTGAGCTGGGGCAGGGGGCTGGAGGGTGCAGGGAGAGGGCTGCCCACAGCAAGTAACGGGGGTGGAGGCATGCAGGGGAACTGCTCCCTGTCCCAGCTCACCTCTGCTCTGTCTTCTCCCCTGAGCACGCTGCCCCCGCTCTAATTCTCCTCCCCTCCCAGGCTTGCCACACTAAACAGCTGATTAGCACTGCAAGTCTGGGAGGCAGCAGAAGTGGAGCAGCGCCAGCGTGTTCAGGGGAGAAGGCGGAACGGAGGTGAGCTGGGGTGGGGAGCTGCTGCAGGGGGGGCTGCCTGGCTCTTTGCCATGGCCCCCGCCCCTGCTCTGCCCCTGCCCTGCCCCCACCGCTCCTGCACTCACTGCATCGTCCACTCCTCTGGCTCCCAGCCATGCTGCCGGCGAGTGCTGTGGGGCGGTTCCTCCCTCCCCCCAAACTTGGGAGCCAGGGGAGCAGAGCTGGCTGAGGCCCCAGGCCTGTGTGTGGGGAAGCAGAGGGGGGCTGGTCCCAGGCCTCTGTGGGGGACAGGGGGCTGGCTACTTCCTGCAGGAAGTGGAGTGACCCGGCCCCAGCCTGCTATTGCACAATCCTCAGCCATGCCGCACAGCATGCCCCAAGAGGGAGTGGGGGGCCAAACAGATGATCCAGCACGAAGGGGTCATTCCCATTGGTAGCTGTCCAGTGGCAGTGAGTTCAACAGGCCTTGGCATGTGCTGTGTGGGGCAGGAGGTCCTTGTATTTGGAGCAGTGGGAGTGAACTGCGTGCAGTTGTGTCTCTGAGCACAACTGTGAATGTTATGGTGTGTGGAGGGGGGTTATTGTGAGTGTGGCTGGGGACGTGAATGTTTCTCTCTTTGGGGGTTGGACTAACATGTCCCTCTGGGTGTGTTGCGTGTGAGTGTTCTTGGAATTGTGTGAGTCCCTTTGTGTGTGTGTGTCACTTGCTGCAGAATACAAAATCCTGCAAAGCCATTTCCTACTGGTTAGCCCAGCAACACACTGATACAGTGTCACAGATGCACACACACACAGAGCAGGGCTCAGCAGAGGGCAGCAGGGACACACACGTCTCCCCTGGGCCAACTTGGACAATTGTCCATCACTACTTGGCACAGTGCTGGTGCCCCCACACGGGGGTGGGCAGTGACCGGGCAGAGAGGGCAGATGTGCTGGATCTGTAAAAGCAGCAAAGAGTCCTGTGGCACCTTATAGACCAACAGACGTATTGGAGCATGAGCTTTCGTGAGTGAATCCCCACTTCGTCGGCTAGATTCAGAAGGAAGCACTTTGGGAAAATCAGTCAAAGCCCTTAGCAGAGCTGGGACACAGACCCAGTGACCCCTGCACCACCCTGGGAGGGCAGTGGGGTTTAGTGGTCAGAGCAGGGAGGGGCTGGACACCAGGACCCCTGGGTTCTATCCTTGGCTCTGGAAGTGGAGGGGGTCTAGAGCAGGGGGACTGGTATCCAGGACTCCTGGGTTCCATAGGGGAGACTGTTTTTCCCTGTGCTTCCCTCCCTAGAGATCCCAGCCCAGCCCCCTAGTGGAGACTGAGCAGGAGTGGGGGGAGTTGTTCTCCCACTCTGGAGTTATGATTCAAACTCCGCCCCCAGAGACTGTGACATCACAGAATCTGCCCCACAACACAAAGAAAACTAGTGGGGTTAGGAGGATTCTAGCTGCAGACACCCCTTGTCATTGCAAAAGCCCCCAAACCTACTTGCACCCACAAAACCCCCTCTCAGGCTATACACCCCCTGCTAGGACAGGACCTCTTGCTCCCACCCCTTTTCTTATCACCACAAGCTGCTCCCAGCCAGGCACCACACCCTATTCACACACCTTTTGTCACTACGTAGCTCAGTGGCAATCACTGCCCTGAAGTGACTCCAGTGCAGGCACTCCCCACACGAACTCCCCACACCGGATTCTGTCCACACACAGAGAATTCTCTCTGCCCGGCTCCTTCGGTTCATCTCGCTGCTCTCCGTCCTGCCACCAGACACTGCTCATCTGCATAACCCCGCCCATGGACACGTGACCCCTTCTGTCCTGCTGGTTTCAAGGGAGTGAGTTGCTCTTGGGGAGTGAGCAGGTCACAGCAGGTCACAGCCCCAGCGCACGTCACAGCCCCAGCCAGGGCCTGCTCCAGGCACCAGCTCAGCAAGCAGGTGCTTGGGGCGACCAAGGGAAAGGGGCGGCACATCGGGCTCTTCGGCAGCAATTCTGTGGCGGGTCCCTCTATCCATCTCGGAGGGAAGAATCTGCCACCGAATTGCCGCCGAAGAAAAAGGCGGCACAATGGAGCTGCCGCAGATTGCGATCGTGGGTTGTTTTTTTCCCCCCGCCGCTTGGGGTGGCAAAAACCCTGGAGCCAGCCCTGGCCCCAGCACACGTCATAGCACGTCACAGCCTGGGGCAAGGAGATATTGGGGGAGGGAGTGGGGGAGGGAGAGATTCAGCCCCATAGACCCATAAGGGCAGGGGATATTGGGGTCAGGAGGAGAGGAGAGGGGGTTGGCAGAGACCCAGCCTCGGCTGCAGGGGAAATGGGGTGGAGTAAGGGAGCTGGGAGACAGAAGAGACACGTGTGGAGTGGTGAAATGTTGGTCCAGGGAAACTGAGTCACTCCCAGGACATACTGTGCAGGGGGGAGCACAGGAGCAGTGAGAGAGACCGAGCCCCACAGAGTCCAAGAGGGATATTGGGGGCAGGGGATGGAATGAAGGGATGAGAGACCTAGGCCCATAGACCTCCCCTGGCTCCCAAGTTTGGGGGTAGGGGGGAACCGCCCCACAGCACTCGCCGGCGGCGTGACTGGGAGCCAGGGGAGTGGACTAGGCTGGGGCTGGGTCACTCCACTTACGATGCAGTGAGTGCAGGGGCGGGGGCCTTAGGGAAAAGGCGGCCAGTCCCCCCTGCAGCAGCTCCCCACCCTAGCCCATCTTCACTCCGCCTTTTCCCCTGAGCACGCCGGCGCCACTCCACTTTCTCCTGCCTCCCAGGCTTGCGGTGCCAATCAGCTGTTTAGTGTGGCAAGCCTGGGAGAGGAGGAGAATTAGAGTGGGGGCTGCGTCCTCAGGGAGGATGCGGAGCAGTGGTGAGCTGGGACAGAGAGCGGTTCCCCTGCATGCCACCCATTACTTGCTGCTGGCAGCCCTCCCCCTGCACCTCCCCCCAGCCCCCTGCCCGAGCTCACCTCCATTCCACTGCCTCCCCTGAGTGTGCTTTTTGGTGCCCCCAACCACTTGGCACCCTAGGCCGCCAACTAGTTCGCCTAGCATTTGCATCGGCCCTGGACATTGCCTATCAGCAGGATTCCTCCTCCTCCTCCTCAGTGAGATTAAATCTCCGCACCTAGACAGCCGGTCCGTCCGCTGCACCACAATGCCCCATGTCTGAGCCTCCCTGCCAAAGCCCTGCACCCGGCTCCAGAGAATCAAGTCTCACACCTCACTGGGAACTTGACTTCTTGTGCCCAGAGAGTCTCGGCCCCCTCAGTAGCTGACCTGAGAAACACGGTGTCTGCAAAAGCTGCAAAGAGTCGTGTGGCACCTTACAGACTAACAGCATTGTTAGTATTGGAGCATGAGCTTTCGTGGGTGAATCCCCACTTCGTCGGTTGTGACAGTGTCTGCTTTTCCAAAGAAGTGCCTTAGGGGTGTTTTTCTATGTGGCCTAATGGATAAGGCATCTGACTTCAGATCAGACAATTGAGGGTTCAGGTCCTGTTGTGCTTGTGCAATTTTACTGTTGTGCTGAAAGTCCTGCTCCCTTCAGGGCTGGAACCTCTTCTGGGCTGCTCAGGCCAATGCTCTGCCTTCAGCTAGAGCCCCGGGAAGGAGTTGGGGGTTGGGTGTCACAAAGGCTGGGGCAGGAGCCCCAGGTGCTTCCAGTCTAGCCTTTGCCCTTCCTGACTTACCAAAGAAAATGGGCGGCTGCCCAGGCCAGCATGTGGAGCAGTTTCTCTCTTCCAAATGAGCGTCTGTCCCTGTGCTTGAGGGGCTTGATGAATAGCACCTTGGGAGCCTGAGTGTTTCTCTGCTTCTTGCCAGCTGGGGAAAAGCCTCTTGGGGTAAATGATAGATAGACTCATAGGTCAGAAGGGACCAATCTGATCATCTAGTCTGACCTCCTGCACAAGGCAGGCCACAGAACCCCACCCATCCAATTTTATACAACCCCTATCCCAGGACCGAGTTATTGAAATCCTCAAAAATGGTTTGAAGACCTCAAGCTGCAGAGACACCACCAGCAAGCGACCCGTGCCCCACGCTGCAGGGGAAGGCGAAAAACCTCCAGGGCACCTGCCAATCCGCCCTGGAGGAAAATTCCTTCCCGACCCCAAATATGGCGATCAGCTAAACCCTGAGCATGTGGGCAAGAGTCACCAGCCAGCACCCAAGAAGGAGTTCTCCGCAGCAACTCAGTACCCATCGCATGCAACATCTCCCCGCAGACCATTGAGCAGACCTGTCTGGTGGTAATTCAAGATCAATTGCCCAAATTGACGATCCTATCATAACATCCCCTCCATATACTTATCAAGCTTTGTCTTAAAGCCAGGAAAGTCTTTTGCCCCTACTACTTCCCTCGGAAGGCTATTCCAGAACTTCACTCCCCTAACGGTCAGAAACCTTCGTCTAATTTCAAGTCTAAACTTCCTAATATCCAGTTTATACCCATTCGTCCTCGTGCCTACATTAGTACTAAACTTAAATAATTCCTCTCCCTCCCTAACGTTAACCCCCTTGATATATTTATATAGGGCGAGCATATCCCCCCTCAGCCTTCTTTTGGCCAGGCTAAACAAGCCAAGCTCTTTGAGTCTCCTTTCATAAGGCAGTTTTTCCATTCCTCGGATCATCCTCGTAGCCCGTCTCTGAACCTGTTCCAGTTTGAATTCATCCTTCTTGAACATGGGACACCAGAACTGCACACAGTATTCCAGATGGGGTCTCACCAACGCCGTATACAACGGTACTAACACCTCCTTATCCTTGCAGGAAATACCCCGCCTGATGCATCCCAAAATCGCATTTGCTTTTTTAACAGCCGTATCACATTGGCGACTCATAGTCATCCTGCTATCAACCAGTACCCCAAGGTCCTTCTCTTCCTCCGTCGCTTCCAACTGATGCGCCCCCAACGTATATCCAAAATTCTTATTATTAATTCCTAAATGCATGACCTTGCACTTTTCACTATTGTATTTCATCCTATTTCTATTACTCCAGTTTACAAGGTGGTTCAGATCTTCTTGAATAGTATCCCTGTCCTTCTCCGTGTTAGCAATACCCCCCAGCTTCGTGTCATCCGCGAACTTTATTAGCACATTCCCTCTCTTTGTGCCAAGGTCAGTAATAAAAAGGTTAAATAAGATCGGTCCCAAGAATCACCTGCCCCACTGCAAAAGTGAGCACCTTGAGTGAGAACAGTAAGAGGCCCCACCAGGGGGCTGGCCCTGCTTTCCTACTGTCTTGTGATGTTGACCACAGAGCATCAGTAGTTGCCCCACATGCTCGGTCACAGGTGGCCTTAAGTGGGTGTTTGGCATGGCAGGGAGCAGGCTGGCTGAGTGTTTTTGTGCCTGTCTGAAGACCATTGATAGGCATGGTCCTGCCCTCCTCTTGCCCTGACCTCGGTTGTTGTGTGGCTTTTAAGCCTTCCCTTGGAGCCCTTAGCGCCACCCGCCTCTCCTCTAGGTGCCCAGAGGAGGAGAAGTGTGCTGGGCTCCAGCCTGGGAAGCCTGGCCCTGGCACTCCTTCCTTTAAATGCCATGTGGGCAAGAAGAAGAGCTGCCGCTACAGGGACCAAAGTTGTGGACATCAGGTGAAGCAGCAAGAAATCCAACCATCAGGTTAACCTGCAGGAATCTCTAGCCAGACTGTTAAGTTCTAGGACCCCACCCTACAGTGGCCAGCTGGACCAAAGACCTATCTGCAATTGGCATCAGTGACCCAGGAGGAGGAGGAGGAAAAAAAAGCCTCAGTTCACCCAGGTAGAGGGTAACCATGCACATTGGGCTCCAAGGCTTTGCAGCAAACCACAGTATCTCCAGCAGGTCCCACGGAGATTTGAACTCCGATTCCAGAATTCAAAGTCCTGAGGACTGGTCATTACACCATTGAACCTGCTTCTGCTTTGTTTTCTAGACCTCTGTGTCTCTTGGCTGGCTGGTTTGCACTCTGCACTTACTGCTTCCCACCAACAGCTTCTTCTCACAGGACTCTCTCTCTTCTCCTGCTGTGACTGTGGTCCTGCACTATGGGATCTGTGGGTCCTGCCCTGAGTCTCCACATCCCCCTGCTTGGTCTCCATTCCCTGCAGGCTGCAAAAATGTCAGAGGAGGCCGCCCCTCCCTTCACTCGGTGCTCCCGCTCATATCGGCCAGCTGCAGCCTCATCTCCTGGAACTCGGGCAGCTGTCACTTGATCCGGTCACACATTCACAGGATGACTGGGTTCCCAGCCTGGATGCTCTTGTGGAAATCCCACAGGCGACACTGCAGGACATGGCACCATTGGTTTCTTTGATATTGCGGTGTTTGCCTGACCGCTGGAACAAAGCCACCAACTCCTCCCTCACCGACTTCCGTCAATCCCTCTGGTTGCCATAGAACCCTCTGATGCTTTCCCATTCTGCCAGCAACACCAGGCTTTGCCCCCCTGCTCTTTTATCTTGCAAGCTCTGGATGTTCAGCTTCCAATATCCTCAGCACTGGGTCAGGGACAGGGGCGGCTCCAGGCACCAGCACAGCAAGTGCATGCCTGGGACGGCAAGCTGTGGGGGGCTGCCTGCCGGTCACTGTGAGGGTGGCAGTCAGGCTGCCTTCGGCAGCACGCCTGCAGGAGGACCTCTGGTAATGCGGATTAGGTGACATGCCTGCAGGAGGTCTTCTGGTAATGCGGATTAGGTGGCATGCCTGCAGGAGGTCCTCTGGTAATGCGGATTAGGTGACATGCCTGCAGGAGGCCCTCTGGTAATGCGGATTAGGTGACATGCCTGCGGGAGGTCCTCTGGTAATGCGGATTAGGTGACATGCCTGCAGGAGGCCCTCTGGTAATGCAGATTAGGTGACATGCCTGCAGGAGGCCCTCTGGTAATGCGGATTAGGTGACATGCCTGCGGGAGGTCCTCTGGTAATGCGGATTAGGTGACATGCCTGCAGGAGGCCCTCTGGTAATGCGGATTAGGTGACATGCCTGCGGGAGGTCCTCTGGTAATGCGGATTAGGTGACATGCCTGCGGGAGGTCCTCTGGTAATGCGGATTAGGTGACATGCCTGCAGGAGGTCTTCTGGTAATGCGGATTAGGTGACATGCCTGCGGGAGGTCCTCTGGTAATGCGGATTAGGTGACATGCCTGCGGGAGGTCCTCTGGTAATGCGGATTAGGTGACATGCCTGCGGGAAGTCCTCTGGTAATGCGGATTAGGTGACATGCCTGCGGGAAGTCCTCTGGTAATGTGGATTAGGTGACATGCCTGCGGGAGGTCCTCTGGTAATGCGGATTAGGTGGCATGCCTGCAGGAGTTCTGCCAGTCCCGCGGCTTCAGTGGCAATTCGGCAGCGGGTACGCCGAAGATGCGGGACCGGCAGACCTTATGCAGGCATGCCACCGAATCCGCGTTACCAGAGGACCTCCCGGAGGCATGCCGCCGAAGGCTGCCTGACTGCCATGCTTGGGGCGGCAAAATACATAGAGCCGCCCCTGGGCAGGGTATTGCCCTCATTGAGCGCACTGTGAGAGCTGCATGATCCGAACAGTCCAAAGGCACTATCCTGCACTGGGTTGTCGACGTGCTCTCCTTCATGTAAATCCAGTGAATGCAACTCCTGGCCTGTCCCCACAGAAAGGTGAACCCTCTCTGGGGCTGGTGTGAGCTCCTCTAGGCCAACCTCACTACAGACCTGCGCCAGGTAGTGCTCATTGTAAAAATGTTTCCTCTGACAGTCAGGAAAACAGGACCAGCAGTCCACCTGACACAATTAAAATCCCCCCAACACCAAACAGTCCAGAGGAAGGGAGCCAGTTTCTTCCATTGATCTTTCAATTCATGTCTTAACTGGGGACCATACATATTAATATAGCCGTAACCAGTGCTACAGAGTCCACCAGTAATGCCATCCCTGGTCAGAGCTCCACCGGTTTCTGCACTCACCCTCTTCCTATCAATCCACCCTAAACTCATGAATGTGCATTTTCTGAACACCCACCACGTCCAAGTCCAGCTTCCCTAAGGCACTTAACATCAAGTGCCTCCTCCTTGGCCCCCAAATCCCTTCCACACCAGCTGTTTTCACAGATGCCCCTTTCCAGGGTACTGCCCTTGCTAAAATGCACAAAGGACTTTTCATCCCCAATCCCAGCCTGTCATTGCCCAGCAGCCCTCTGGCACCATTCCTGAGGGCCACCCTGTCTCACTCTCTTCCTGCCATATCAGGTGCACCAATAACTCATGTAGGAGAGACAGCTCCTGTTCCTCATTGTTGAGGGTCAGGCCAGGTAACTAGGGGCAGAAGCCCACAGTATTTTTTTCTACTGCAGAGCCCAAGCTCAGGAACTCACCTTGGGTGCAGGCACCACTGTTCTCCTAAAGAGCAAGCCACCCCTGCACAAAGAGAGATGAAAGGACCTGCCAAAGCTGGGGATTGAGCCAGGGACCTTTACTTCTTTAATCTAACACTCGCTCAACTGAGCTACTTTGGCAGCTGCATGGGTTTACTTCGGCCTGTTGCTTCTCTGTTTGGGATGTTTTTGCAGCAGTTGCACACAAAAAGGACGTCATTGTCAGCGGCCCATGAAGACAAGTCTCACTTTGGCCTGCTTTGATCAGCTTGACTTGCTGCCTCACCTGGTTCCTGCCCTAGTGCCTGGGTTGACCTGGTGGTGGAAGGGGACTGGGGGCCAGTGGCGCGGGGAGGAAGTTGAGCTGGACCCTGAACTAGACTAGACCCTGGCAGTGATAGTCTGGTCACTGTTTGCCGCCCCACCCTGTTGTCCTGGCTTCCCCCACTGGACATCATTTTGGGAGGTAAGTGGGGCTTCTGCCTCCCCTCCCCGATTTTCTCACGGCAGAGGAGGGCAAACAGGAAAATGAACGGCTGCTCCACACCCTCACTGGAGGAACCTGATACCCTTAGCTCTGGTGAGTAAGAAGTGTCTGTTGGCTGACAGGGCCTGTCCCCAGGGAGCTGGAACAGCAGCTGCTGCCTCCCCCTCGGCTCCAGGCTGTGGGAAATGCTCATTGCCTGGCTGCATGGGCGGATGGTGTTCCATGCTCTGGAAAGCGTCTGTATTGCTCTGTCAGCTTGCCTCAGGTTGGGTAAGAAAGGGGCAGCACAGGACTCTGGGCCGTGTCTCCCCAGCCCCTCGCTCCCACACGCTGGCGAGTTGGGTAACTGGCGAGGGATTGCACAAGAGAGAGTCAGAGACATGGAGAGAACCCAGGAGTCCTGGCTGCACACTCTAACCACTGGACCCCACTCCCGCCCTTTTGGGGAGCCAGGGCTCCTGGGTTCTGTTCCCAAGACTGGGAGCAGAGTGGGGTCTAGTGGTTAAAGCAGGAGGAGCCAGGACTCCTGGGTTTTATTTTCAGTGCTGCTGTGTGACAATGGGCCTCTGTTTCTCCTCCCACTTTTTATGTATGGAGCCTGTAAACTCTCTGGGGCATGTCCTGTCTCTTGCTGTGTCTGGGCAGTGCCTGACACAATGGGGCCCTGATGTCAGCTGGGGCAGGGGCTGTCTCTGTGTCTGTGGAGTCCCCAGCACAATGGGGACCTTGATTCTGTCCTGGTCTCTGTAGGTGCTGCTGTTGTGTAGATAAATAGTCGTGATACTAAAAGGCGTGGCAGTGCATGAGCGCACCACCATTGCCATGCAATGGCTAAATGTGATTCATATCCCTGTGACCTCCCGTGCACCCTCCCCCACAGCTGCCCGATTCTGCACCCTGAGCCCCTTGTGCTGCTGCCCTTGTCAACGGCAGTGCTGAAAGCCATCCAGCCCTAGTGCCGAAAGAAGAAGATGGCGGGGGGAGGAGCTTTGCAAAAATTGGTCACACCAATAGGAAACCAGCCCCAGTAGTTTGTGACTTCACGTTCCAAAATTAGATGTACGAGCCCACCCCCCACCCACAGAGCCTCCTGTGCCAATGCACCACCTCACTTTGTCCAGGGAGGTCTAGGCGGGGAGCTTTGTGTGGGAGCGGGGGTGGACGGCACCATCAAGGTAGGTTCTGGAGATGGTCCTCCAGGTGTGGGCGTCTCAGCTCCAACTGGCACTGGGCTCACGCTGGGCAGCGTTCTGTTCCTCTCTCTGTTGTGCACTCCAGCTCCACAAACACCCCTGCCCCCTGCTCTTTCCTTCTGGTGCAAAAAATATCCTCTTCCTTCGCCCCAGAGAGACACACCCATGGTGATGCTCAGCACATCTTCTCCCCACCTTCCCCCCATTCCCAGGAGCGTTCAGGAAGGGGGTCAGGATTGGGGAGAGCCCGCATCCCGAGGGGAGGGTATGCAGGGCCAACAAGGGGTGGGAGGGGAAGCCGGTACAAATTACCGGGGCCCGGCTGTCCAGAAGGGGGCCCGGGGCCTGGCTTCCCTGGCTTCATTGGCCCTGTTTAGCTGCTCCGCCCTTGCTGAGGGTCCCCCAAAAATTTTTTCACCAGGGCCTGAACCCACTCTCGGAGGCCCTGAGGGTATGGGGGGGCTTGCCCCCTCCACAGAGCATGGGGCTGCCAATAGGCGCCTATGCATGGTCCCCCCCAAGCAGGGCCAGGATGGAAATGGGGGGCCTGTGCCCCCGACATGAAGACTTTGGTGTGCAACCTTGCTTAACAGGTCAGTCTGTCCTTTCTCTGACTCTCCCATTCCAGCTTCAGCTAGCGCTTGTGGTTCATTCGTTCTTTTTCATTCCTTTCCTTCTCTAGCTTGTTTGTTCTTGCTTTCTTTTTTCCCCTCTACCTTTCATGCTCTTCCTTTCTTTTTCTAATATTTTTTCTCTCCCTTTATTTCTTTCTCTGCCTTTCACGTTCTTTTCGCTTGCTCTCTCACAAGTTATTTTTTTCACTTGCTCTTTTCTTCGCTCCTTCCGAGCCAAGTGGGTTCTCCTCGCACATACATTTTGATAGGTTTTCCTCTTGATCAGCAAGTGGATTAAGCATGTCTTCACGGGGTTTGGCATGGCAGGGAGCAGGCTGGCCAGTGTCTTTGTGGCCAACTGCTGGCCATGCATAGGCATGGTCCTCCCCTCCTCTGGCCCTGCCCTCGGTTGCTCTGTAGCTTTTAAGCTTCCCTTGGAGCTGTCAGCACCAGCCACCTCTGCTCTAGGTGCCCAGAGGAGGAGAGGTGTGCTGGGTTCCAGCCTGGGACTCTTCCACCGTCCTGCCTAGCCCTGACTATCAAGCCTGGCCCTGGCACTCCTTCCTTCAAGTGCTGTGTGGGCAAGAGGAAAAGTGTGGCAGGAAGCACAAGGGCCAAACTTTTGGGCCCCATATGAAGCAGCAAGAATCCCAACCACCTGGTCAAACCACAGGCATCAGCAACCAGGGTAGCAAGTGCTAGAGCCCCAACCAATTTTGGCCATCACAACCCAGCTCCAGCGGGCAAGTCATCCAGCAGGAGGGGAAAGATCTGCTCTTATACAGCTGGAGACAAGGAAGTTGAGCAATGTGAGCTTCAGGGCTTTACCACAAGCCAACACAAGGTCCCACTGAAATTTGAACTCAAATTGCGGGATTCAGAATTACACCATGGGACCAGCTCATGCTGCTTTCTCTGCACATCAGTGACTCTCACAGGGCTGGTTCGTGTAAGGGACTGTTGGCCCTTTACTAAAACTTACTGGGGGGGTTTGGCTGGCTAGTTCCCAGTCCCAATAGAAGGAGGAGGGGCCAATGGGAAATCAGGACCCTGAGACTGACAGTCCCCAGGGACAATGTGGAGAGGTCAAAGCTCCAAGTTAGCTGCACTGACAGGCCAGGCAGTGTAATGAGGGAGTCACCTCGCCAGGGGGTCCCATCCTCCTTATGAGCTGGAACTACCTGGGCCAGAGTGGGGCAGAGCTAAGGAGAGAGCAGGAGCCTGAGAAGAGCCGAGGAGCAGAGCTGCACCAGCCAGGGAGAACCAGGACAGATCCCTGCTGGGAGCCGAGCTGCAGCAGCACGAGCCATAGAAGCTTTCCAGGGAGCAGATCTGTGCTGGAAGAAGAGCTGCAGCAAGCAGAGCCAGAAAGTCTAGAGGAGCAGCCCAGGGCAATGGAGGCAGAGCCGCAGTAGCACTGGGGCTGGAGTTGGGCGCAGTGGGCAGCTTTGGAGAGTGAGGGGGACCCTGGGCAGAAGGCCCAGCACAAGGAGATGCCACCAGCCAAGAGGCCTTGCAGGCCAGACCTTCAGGGGTCGGGGGGATCGTATCCCCTACATGGGGGCTGACACTGGGAACAAGGGGCCTGTCAACCTAGAGCATCTGGCCACTGCCAGAGCAAGTGTCCAGCCCGTGATGTCTCTGCAGCACAGCCAGGGCCTGGGAAGGAGGCCTGGGACATGTGAGGGAGAGACTATGACCTGCCTTGACACTCCAGAGACGCTGGTTGTGATCTCCCTGCACTACAGAACAGGGTAACATGTTTTCCTTTTCCATCTTTCTTTATGTTTTACATTAATTGCTGGGTAATAAATGGCATTTACTTGATGCTCATACAATGAGGAGTGGATCAGGGAAGTGCCCAGAGCTGAGAGAGTACCCCAGAGTGGGTTCACCATAACCCTGTTCAAGTGATCATGACAAGATTGGGGGTTGTCAGGGTTACAAGGTCTCTGCCACACACAAGAGTAGAAAGAGTCCTTAAGGTTAGGCAGCCTCTGGGCAAGAGAGTGGGGACTCATATCCTTCTGCTGGCCAATTCCATCAGGGAAGTTCCCCCCCAATAGAAAGACCAGAATCTCCTTACACTTGCCCTCATTGCTTCTCTTTCTCCCCAACCCACCTCTGCTGATCTCCCTCTGGGCTTTCTCAGCACCTGGCCCCACAACACTTTCTGGCAGCCAGAAACAGTGCTTTCTACACCTGTTCCTGGGGATGTGGCCTCTCTCTTGATTGCTAAGGAAAGGAACCTTTCCAGGAAATGGCCATGGAATCTGCATGTGGCTGCAAACAGAATTTGGGGGCTGGCACACAAGGAAACTTAAAAGCTGAGTACCTAGACTGAGGCTTGAACCATGAGCCCTCAAATTAAGAGCCTGATGCTCTACCAACGGACCTACCTGGGTTTGTTGAGACCATCTTCACTGTTCATGACAAGAGCGAGCAGGCAGGTAAACGAGAGGCAAAAACAGTCCCAGGAACCCCTCCTCTTTTTCTGCACAGCCACTGCCTATCAGCAGGATTCCTCCTCCTCCTCAGTGAGACTGTATCTAAGCACCTAGGCAGCTGGCCTGTCCACTGCACCCCAGGACCGGTGCTAGGGGTTTTAGCGCCCTAGGTGCACGGCAATTTCGCCACCCTACGCCCTGGTCCCGCAGCTCCGATGGAGCTGCCGCAGTCATGCCTGCGGGAGGTCCACCGGAGCCGAGCAGCTGACTGTCCGCAGGCACGATTGCGGCTGCTCCACCAGAGCCGCGGGAGCAGCTGACCGTCCGCAGCCATGACTGTGGCAGCTTCACCGGAGCTGCCTGCCGCTCCCTCCAGCAAAACGCCACCCACCAATAATCCTGGCACCCTAGGTGATTACCTAGGCCACCTAAATGGAAGCGCCGGCCCTGCTGCACCCCAATCCCGCATGTCTGAGCCTCCCTGACAAAGTCCTGCACTTGGTTCTGTTGAATTAAGTCTCACATCTCGCTGGGAACTTGACTTCTTGTGCCCAGAGAGTCTCAGCCCCCCACTACATGCATCTGACGAAGTGGGGATTCACCCACAAAAGCTCATGCTCCAAAACGTCTGTTAGTCTATAAGGTGCCACAGGATTCTTCGCTGCTTTTACAGACCCAGACTAACAAGCTGCCCTTCTGATACTCAGCCCCCCTTAGTAGATGACCCAAGAAACACAGTGTCTGCCTTTTCCAAAGAAGTGTGTGAAGCAGCCTAGCTCCTGTGACTACATGGCCTAATGGATAAGGCCTCTGACTGTGGGTCAAGTGCATGCAGGTCATGTTGAAAGTCCTGCTCCCTTCAGGGCTGGAACCTCTTCTTGGCCTCTCAGGCCAGTGCTCTGGCTTCAGCTAGAGTTCGGGAAGGAGTTGGGGGTTGGGTGTCACAAAGGTTGGGGCAGGAGCCCCAGGTCCTTCCAGTCTAGCCTTTGCCCTTCCTGACTTGCCAAAGAAAATGGGCGGCTTCTCGGGCCAGTGTGTAGAGCAGTTTCCCTCCTCCAAATGAGCGCCTGTCCCTGTGCTTGAGGGGGTCGCTACATAGCACCTTGGGAGCCTGGGTGTTTCTCTACTTCTCGCCAGCTGGGGAAGCCTCTTAAGGTAAAATCTCCTGCCCCACTGCAAAAGTCAGCACCATGGGTGGGAACGGTCAGAGAACCCACCAGGGGGGCTGGCCCTGCTTTCCTACCATCTTCCATAATGGCCACAGAGCATCAGCGTGTTTGACATGGCAGGGAACAGGCTGGCCGGATTTCTTGTTGCCTGTCTGCTGGCCACACATAGGCATGGTCCTGCCCTTGTCTAGCCCTGCCCTCAGTTGCTCTCTGGCTTATAAACCTTCCCTTGGAGCTTTCAGCACCAGCCACCTCTGCTCTAGGTGCCCAGAGGAGAAGAGGTGTGCTGGGCTCCCACCTGGGACTCTTCCTTCCTCCTGTCTATCAAGCCTGACCCTCCCACACCTTTCTTCAAGTGCCATGTGGGCAAGAGGAAAAGTGTGGCCACAAACACCAAACTTGCAGGTATCAGGTGAAGCAGTGAGAATCCCAACCACCAGACAGCCACAGCCACTTCTAGACCCCAACCAAAGGCCTGGCTCTAGTGGGGAGGAGTTACATGACTCACTCTTGTAGAGCTGGAGATAGGAAAGCACTTTGAGCACCTAGTCTTTACCACCAGCTAACACAAGGTCCTACTGAAATTTGAACTCAGGTTGCAGAGGCCTGAGTGCTGCCCGTTACACCATGGGACCAGCTTGGGCTACCTTCTCTGGACTTTGGTAACTCTCATGGGGCTGGCTCGTGTAAGGGACTGTTGGCCCTTTACTATAACTTAGTGGGGTTTTGGTTGGCTACTTCCCAGTCCCAATAGAAGGGAGAAGGGTCAATGGGAAATCAGGACCCTGAGACTGACATGCCCCTGGGGCAATGATCACCAACTGGTAGGGAACACGTGAGAATTTGTTAATGGAGAAAAATTCCTGGTGAAAATTGGCAAAGCTGTGGAGATTTTGAAAAGTTCCAGTGAATTTACACATGAAGATACAAAAGAGAGACAAACACATACAGAGAATGAGAAAATCACACACTGCACAGACCCACACAGACATAACAAAAACCAAATCCACACAGCACACAGAGCCATATGCACGTAAGGGAAAGCCACACAAAATATAGAAAGAACAAATCCACACCAAAAAATACAGCAAAAGCCCACAACAAGAAAGCACAAACCCCACATACCAAAAGAATACTAAGCAAAAAACCAATCTGCATGCAAAAATCATACACACACGCACCCATGCACACAAAACTATGCCAGGCATCCACAAAAATCACACAGGACCCACATGCACATCAACACGACAGACGAAAACCACACCAACATACAGAAAGCCAGGCAGGCTTTGAGTCTCACAGTGAAGAGGGTGAGCACAAAGGTGGTGTGGGGAGCAAAGATTGAGTGGGAGTTGGGGGCAGTGCTCTGGGCTCTGCTTGACCCCTCCTGACACAGGTGGCTGGTGGAGAGCAGAGCCGGGTAGATCTGTGGAATCTGCCCTGCTCTCTGTAAAGCAAGGAGACCTCGGTGTCTTCTGAGCTGGAATTGTATTTTCTGCAGGACAAAATGATGGGCAGAAGCAATTTGCTTAAAGAAAACTAGCACTCCGAGTGGGTTTGAACTCACAACTTCAGCATCTCTACTATAAGCCCTGCACATTAACCCATTGCATTTCTGGTACATAGCTGAGGGCCTTGTTTCCTTGATTCATGGATGGATTAGGGGTTGAGGGGGTTGCATTAGCTAAAACAAATCCATATTAATGGCTGCAGGATGGGAGCAGCAGAGGTGGGGAGTCTCCTTCTGTGTGATAGAGCTGGTTCTCCCTTCCATTGCTGAGGGGAAGGTTGGTGTTTTGAGCCCACCCGGTGTTGGAATGCCCCATGGGTTAGATTAACAAGACTCTTGAGAAGAGAAGAGAAGGGAGGGGAAATCTTTTCTATTCCTGCCTAGCTCCATTGGTCTCCTGTGGCCCTTTCGTCTCTTGCTCCCCTGTTGGGGAGATGCAGAGATAAGCCACCATCTAGGTGAGTCACCAAGAGGCTGTGTCCCATGGAGTGTGTGTGGGAGAGGGGGAGGGTTGGATTGGGCTCCAGGGGAGAAGGTTGTGTGTGACAGTGTATGGGGGAGGGTGCATTCCTTAGGATATAAATGATGGAAAACACAGGGGCAGTGACAGTGAAGCCCCGTGTCTCAGTGTTATGACCCTGTGTGGTGCTGCCGTTCACCTTCCCCTCCTATGGTCTCATCTTGCATTGAATCCAGCATTTTTTCACCTGTCATCACCACAGAGGTGTCCCTCATGCCCAGGGCCGGCTCTAGCCATTTTGCCACCCCAAGCACAGCGGCACACCGCGGGGAGCGCTCTGCCACTCGCCGGTCCCGCGGCTCCAGTGGACCTCCCACAGCCTGCTGATGCTCCACCAGAGGCGCGGGACCAGCAGACCTTCCGCAGAAAAGCCTGCAGGAGGTCCACCAGAGCCGCCTGCTGCCCTCCCGGCAACCAGCAGAGCCCCCCCTGCGGCATGCCGCCCCAAGCACGCTCTTGGCATGCTGGGGCCTGGAGCCGGCCCTGCACATGCCTCACATACAGAGTGTCCCTCTTAGAGACGCCGAGGCCTGGAACTGATTTCAGCTGCTGGACAGCTCTGCTAGGTCTTTATTCATTTGCATAGGAAAATGCTGAGTGTTTAAATTCATTTCAAGCACTCTGCCCCCATTCAGCCAACTCCTGAACATACTGGAGATGGGTCTGGAAATCGATTTTCATTCGAAAAAGTTTTTCAAGGGAATCACTTGGATTGGAACTAGGAACCTATTATCCTGCAGGGAAACACTGACCCACTGATTTATACTCACAACAAAGAGTGTCATGTATAGCCCAGAGCAGGAACAGTTTTTAACCTGAGGGTTAGTTAACTTTATACAAACACCACAACTTACAAACTCCCCACTCCCGCTCTGTGTCACCAGAGCACAACAACAACTCTCCTTGGAGCACACACAGCTCCCCAGCTCCCTGCCCGTCAGTCTCTCCAGCATTGCTCCAATCCCTTAAAGCAGGCTCTCAAACTCAATTTACCTTAGGGCCAGTGCCAATCCTCCAATCCTCCCAGTGAGCCAATAATGTCACTCTTACCACTCAGAACCCATCTCCCAAAACTCTGCCTCTCAGCTGCCTAAGGCTCTGGGAGGGAGGTTGCGTGGGGGCAGGAGGTCTAGGTTCAGGCCCTGGATTGGGGCTGGGGATTGGGGTACGGGCTGTGGGTGGAGTTTGGGTGCAGAAGGGGTGAGAAGCTGGTCTCTGGGAGGGAGTTTGGGTGCGGGAGAGGTTCCAAGGTGCAGGCTGTGGTATGGAGTTTGGGTGCTGCGTGCAGGCTGGGGCAGGGGGTAGGGGGAACATGAGGAGGGGTGGGGGTGCAGGCTCTCGGAGGGAGATTGGAGGCGAGTGGGAGAGGGTGTGTGGAGGGACGGGGTGCAGTCTGTGGGAGGGAGTTGGGGGCAGGCATATGTGGAGGGGTGTGCAGGCTGTGGGAGGGAGTTTGGGGGCTGGGAAGTGTGGTGGGATGGGGTGCAGGAGCTGGGAGGGAATTTGGGGGCTGGGAGGTGTGGAGGGGGTGCAGACTCTGGGAGGGAGTTTGGGGGGAGGAGGGTGTATGTGGGGAGGGGGTGAGGGTGCAGGCTCTGGAGGGAGTCATTGGTGCATCGCTTACCTGGGGCTCCAAGGCAGGGCGGGCTGGGGGACCTCCGCATGCTGCTGCCCCTGGGCATCACCCGCGCAGTGTCTCATTGGCTGCAGGGGCTTGAGGTGGGGACCGCTTGTAGAGGCACAGCTCTGCCCCACCCTGCCATGGGGAGGGGCTGGCAGCCACTGGAGCGAGCAGGCAGATGCCGCTCAGCTCCACTGCACTGCCCGGGGCCCTGGGAGGGGAATGCCTGAGGGCTGCAGGTGGGACCAAAGGAGTGACCCGGTCTCAAAACTGCTGGAGCCCCAAAGGCAAGATGTGGGGACCAGGACTGCCAGCCAGACAAACACCTTTAAGAGGAGGTGTCTCTCTCCCTGTCACAAACTGATCTTCCTCCTTCAGTTCAGTGACAGCCTGAATTGTTCCTTATCCCGGCAGAGCCAGAGGATTCAAAGCAGCAAAGTCAAACCTCTGTGTAGCTTGCAGGGATGGACATAAACACTCCCTGCTATCTGACATAAACACTCCCTGCTATCCCAGCTTTGCCCTTGGTCAACTACAAGGCTAAAGGGAAAGGAGGTGGTGCCAGATATAAAGAGTGAAACACGACACATCATGGTTATGCCCATGGTAGCTGCAAAATCTTTTTATTTACTTCTTGTTATCGGCAGTGTATTGTTTTCTCTGGAGTCTAGGCCTTGACCGAGAAATTTGTACCTTGATAAAATAATCAACTGCCCTTGGTGAAGGCAATGGACTTGATACCCCCTCGGGTGTCCCTACACAGGTACAAGTACTAACAACAGTGGTTGCCTTTTAGCCATAGTTTTTAATCAGGGCAATAAATTGAAACAAACCCCTGTTAAACCATTTCTCAGCCCGAGTCCTTCACCCACATTCCCTAGAGCATTGGCCCACCATGTGGACGTTTCATTTCCTGCCTCAATTTCACACAGAGACAATTTCCTTTGCACAGATCCATGAACAGCAAAACCTCTCTGTGTCTCTGGTCTGAGCCAGGGTATTTGATTCCAGTGAACCCTTCTCTCCTGCAGTGGCTATGGGAAGACAGAGGGGACATGGTACCTGCATCCCTGAGAGGGAGATATTGGCTCGGCTCTTTCTTTCTGCTGCTGCTGTTAGTCCAGGAAACATCAAGGGTGCAATGCAAGACAGTTCATGCACCAGCCCTTGGAAATATTTCAGTGCCTCAGAGAAATCCTGCCCTCTGCTATTGGAAAGATGTGCTGGAGATTTGATAGGAAAGGGACTGTCTGAATTGTCAGAGTGGGGAATGAACAACAATCTACAGCAATGTTGTTCACACAAACACACTCTCATTCTGCTCCAGCCGGAAGGGAAATGGGCAGGAATTCTTGCTGTTCAGCCAAGGACACACTTACACGATGTGCAGACGTGAGTGTGCTGGGGAAGCTGGTCTGAGCAAACAATTTGAAGTGACAATTCAGTGAGAACAGAATCATCATGTAGTAAAATGAGTGTATGCCAAGTGGTTAAGGTGCTGGACTAGAAATCCATCGGGGTCGCCCTGCGCATGTTCAAATCCTGCCAACTATGCAAGCACTGTGCTGCTGCTGTTGTTATTGTTGTAGTCTCAGTGTCTGAGCATTCACAGTGTGAACTGGAGCCATATCTAGTTTCATTCTGTCTACACTGTGGCACTGCTATAGCACTCTGGAGCAGACAGAAACAGGAGGGGTTTTCTCATCCCTGTAATAGCTACATTGACAGAACAGTTCTTCCTTTTCTTTAGCACTATCTAACCAGGGCTTAGGTCAGCTTAACTCTATGGGTTTAGGGGTGGAGGGTTTTCACACCCTGAGAGACATCGCTCTGCCAGTTCAGTGCCCAGTGTACACCAGCCCTTAGATCCCTCTTGGTATTTCAATGCAGGCACTGACCTGTGAGAGGAAAACATCAGCTGACAAACACAGAGACTGAATTCCCCACATTTAATCTCTCTGCACTTTCCAGAAAGTCACAAAATTGAATTCATTCTTGCTAGGACAGAGAAAAAATAAGTGACACTACATTTTTGGCTTGATTAAATAAAATTGTGTTTAATTAATATAGTAAAAATCTGAACTGATTCCTCTAACACCACAGCGTGAAATAGGAACAGAGAACAATCTTGTCAGTGATGACTAATTTCACAAATGATCTTCCCATTATTAATTTCCATTGGAGGTCTGGGCATCTCCAGTGTCATTGCTCTGCATTCACCTTCCCCTTAGAATTGTTCTCAGACATTCGCCTTCCTCTGCAGCGTGGGGCTCGGGTCACTTGCTGGAGGATTCCCTGCACCTTGAGGTCTTTAAGCCATGATTTGAGGACTTCAATAACTCAGACATAGGTTAGGGGTTTGTTATAGGAGTGAGTGGGTGAGATTCTGTGGTCTGCATTGTGCAGGAGGTCAGACTAGATGATCAGAATGGTCCCTTCTGACCTTAAGTCTATGAAACTATGAATCTATTCCCAAATTTGGAAAATTGTGCAGTTCAGAATGTGAGTAGTGACTCCGTCTGCTTCCTGCACCTGCTCTACATTGCTCCACAGCAGCTTCTCCCCCTGCAGAGTCATCCCAGCAGTGCAGTGCAGCCGCCCAGGGTTCAGCAGGGGCCCCTGGCAAGGACAGTGGGTGCAGCTAACAGCCCAGTGTGCCTGGCAGTGAGGCAGCTGTAAAAAAGCAACACTCCCCCCAGAAGTACAGAGACTGAATTCCCCAACTTTAACATCATGACCCCTCTAGAAAGCCACACGTGTCAGTTGTATTTCCACAGGGAGATGCAAAAATCAGGTGACACAAATTTTTAAGTTGAGTAAATAAAGTTGAGGAGATAGTTATTAACCTCACAGAAATATACTACAGATCCCTCAACATAACACCTAAAGGTGAAATATGAACAGAGACAAACCTTCTCAGCAAAGGCTCATTTCCCAAACAAGCCTCAAAATGTTACGAATTCCCACCCCTCCTCCACAGGAGCTCTGTGCAGTGTCACTGTTCTGTAGGCAGCTTCCCATTCAATGCTGTTGTGGGACATTCCCAGGCCTGGAAATGTACCAAAGACAGAATTTGAAGAGCAAACCTGGCTCCCCGCACCAGGCAGGATTTGAGTGTTTTGTCCCTGTCACTTAGTCTTTGTCAATAGTACAGACGCCAGGGGAGGGATCCTGGCACAGGGGCTGGTGGGGGAGAAAGGATTGTAGATTCTGACCTGTGCTCTGGAGAGGAGGTAATAGTTGCAAGGGGCATTTCTGACTCCTTCCCTCCCTCAGTGTCCCTGGGCTGGAATTCTACAGTCCACAGGACAAATGAGAGGGTGAAGCTGTTTGGTTAATGAAAACCAGTGCTCTCAGGGGAGCTTGAACTCACAACCTCAGCATAGTGCTTCTCAGCACTACCCTGTAAGTATTGTGCACTAAGCGATTGCACCACTGGAGCATCTGCTAGTTAAGGTTCTCTGAGACCCCTAGGATGATAAGGGCCGAGCAGTGACCCCCAAAGACTTCTCCGTGGGGTTGAGAGCAGGTAGCAACAAGTTTTGGTACTTGGTGGGGTGGATTCTTATTAAGGGTTCCAGGCCCCATTTGACCTTTTTGTTCGTCCCTGTGTAATAACAGAGCTGGTTAAGACTCACTGCAGAGTCTTGCTGCAGATCAACAGATCTGAAATCACTGATCACCAGGTCTAAGCATTAGTCCTGCTTTGGGACAGCGTCTCTCATCCAACAAACTGCCCAGTCTGCATTAGCAGAGAGGCTTCCTCACTAACACCCACCTCAGTCCCGTCCCTGGGCCCCCCATTTCTCCATCCTCCCCCCCGTACCTCCCTATATCTGTGGGGCCCCTCCCCCCATCCATCCCACCTCCCTGTCCCATGGGCCCACCCCAACCCCCTCTTCCTCCCCCCATCCTCAGTGCCCTGCCCCTGACCACCTCCTCCCCCATCCTCACCGCCCCTCTTCCAACCTCCTCCTCCCCCACCCTCAGCACCCCACCCCCGACATCCTCCTCCCCCTCATCCTCAGCACCCCTCCCCCAATTGCTTCCAACCCATTTCTCTATTGCTTGACCCCACTTTCCCATCCCCCACTCCCCCAGTGCATCCCCAGGGTGTGAGGTTCCTCATCTCCAATCTCTGCTACCCCCAACCTGCCGGGTTACCCTTTTCAGCCACCGTGGGACCTTGCAACCCGCCCCTGCCTGTCCTCGCTGGGGTCTCTAAATCCCGTAGTCCCACAGTGCACCCTGGTAACACCACCCTCCTCTCCTCCTAATCCCCCTAGTCCCTTCCCTTGGGTCCTCCGGGAACCCCAACCTCACAGTGTGAAATTATTTATGAGTGTTTTAAATTTCAGTGCTCTGCATTTTTCTCCTGCCACTGTCACCTGGCAGCTCAGGGATGTGAGATTCTCCTCCATTGCGTTTCTGCCCACGGAAACAGAAGAGAGATCACACTTCAGCACCTTTGTAAGTAAAAGCAACCTGGAAACAAACCAGCTGCCTCCAGAGTGCGTAGTTTGTGTTTCTATTGTTGCAGTTGATGTGTGCACAGCATACACGGGGTGTGTGTGTGTGTGTGTGTGTATGTGCGCAGTGTGTGCAATGGACAGGGGCATGGTGTGTGTGTCTATGTGCAGTGTGTGGTGGACAGTGGCACTCTGTGTGTGTGTGTGTGCAGGGCCAGTGCAAGGAAGTTTCGCTCCGCAGGCAAAATTTCCTTCTTGTGCCCCCTACCCCCAGCCCTGCATCAGCTACCCCCCCACCCGCCGTCAGGCACCCCCCCCCCCCGCGGCAGCTCCCCCGCTGGAGAGCTGTGCAGTACCTCCCCACCCCAGCTCACCTCTGCTCCATATCCTCCCTGAGCACGCCGCCCCTGCTCTAGTTCTCCTCCCAGGCTTGCGGCACCAAACAGCTGACTGGCGCTGCAAGTCTGGGAGGTGGGAGAAGTGGAGCAGCGACTGTGTGCTTGCAGAGGAACCGCTGTAAAAAAAAATTGGGGGCACCACTTTTTGGTGCCCCCAAATCTTGGTGCCTTAGGCAACTGCCTAGCTCGTCTTCATGGTAGCACTGCCCTGTGTGTGTGTGGTGGACAGTGGCACTGTGTGTGTGTCTGTGCAGTATGTGTGGTGGACAGTGGCACTGTGTGTGTGTCTGTGCAGTATGTGTGGTGGACAGTGGCACTCTGTGTCTGTGTGTGGACAGTGGCACTTTGTGTGTGTGTGTGTGTATATGTATGTGCAGTATGTGTGGTGGACTGTGGCACTCTGTGTGTGTGTGTGTGGACAGTGGTACTGTGTGTGTGTGTGAGAGTGTGTATGAGCAGTGTGTGTGGACGACAGGGACAGTGTGTGCTCACATAGGAATTCACGGGGAACTCATCACCCTTGGCGAAGCATTTGACTTGTCCTCGGAGTGAATGTAGCACTGTGGAGTGTCAGCCACAGAGCATCTTCTGACAGCTCAGAGGATCAATTGCAGAGAAAGTTCCTTCTCAACCCCAGGCTGGAAAATGCTCAGTGAGTTCTATGGGGGCAGAGCAAAAGATCAGTCTCTGACACCTCCTGCAAAATGACCTCTCTCTGCTCCAAAGCATGGAGACGCTGTAGCTTTAATGGTAGTAAAAAAAAATGGCGCCCTGGGAAAACAAGCGTAAGGCCCTTCCTGGAAAAGGCTGAAACTTTTTTGCTGAAATTAAAAAAAACAATTGAGCCTGACTGGCTGTTAATGACCCTTGCAGAAAGTCCTACTTCTTGCCCACCATGCACGTGAAAGAACCATTTCCATTTCAGTGCCAGGAGAAAGGAGACCCAGAAGAAGCCTCTGTGCCTCCTGCACTTCAGCAATGCATGGGAGGGGTCAAATAATCAGATCAAATATTACAGTCCATGATGGGGTGTGAATACCTCACACTAGGCAAGAACGGGTTAATTCCACACTATGGCTGGAGGAAGTCCCACCCCTCAGACCTTGCTGGGTGTGCTCCAGCTGCTGTGTCAGTATAAAGGAGAACAGCTCAGCTCAGTCTGGGCTGGCCATTGAGGAAGACGCATGCTTGGTGGAGGCTCCAGGCCAGGAGCCACTACAGCCTCTGACCGTGGGACCAGAGATCCCAGATACTAGACTGGAGACTTGCTACCTACAGTCAATTGGTGGGAGTCAAAGTTCTATGGAGCTGCCAGTGCCAGGGAACCCGGAGACCCTGACGATAGATGGACGACAGCTTCAGGAAACAAGGTAGGAAGTGGCCCCGGGAGGCAGAGTGAGTGGTATCTTGTACCCGTGTAAGGTCAGCATGTTGCAGTAGGATCCTGGCTGGCTGGGTAACGAACGCACTCAACTTGAGAGGGCCTTGGGCTGGGACCCAGTGGAGTCAAGTGGGCCCAGTTCCCCTTAATCCAGCCACTATCCCCATTTTGAAGCAGCCCTCTGATGTGGCCATTAGGCCTTGCAGCCCTGAACCAAAGGATGGCCATATTGACTCACTCATGCAATCCTGAACCAAGGACAGCCATGTTGACTCTGGACTTAGTGCGTCTAAATCTTGAGTTCAAGGACAGTCCGACCTTTCCAGTGATATCTCACATGGCCCATCTTGCATAAAACACATCTTAGCTGTGCCATATGCATATCATAACAATATTCTCTATGAAGAATATGGGGTGTAGGGTCACAGCTCCTCTGGCAGGGCAGCGGCTGGCAGGGACCAGGGGAAGCTAGAGAGAGCTCCTGGCTGGTTGCTGGGAGTTGCAGGCTTGAGACCCTGAGAAGAGAGCGAAGAACGTGCTGGGGCTGCGGGGAAGTGGCCCCGGGAATTGAAGCGGCGCTGGTGGAGGAAGTTAAGGAGAGGAAGCAGAAGCTGTTAGCTACAGGATCCCTGGGCTGGGACCCAGAGTAGTGTGGCCCTGGATCCCAGTCACTCACCACTGGGGAAATGGCTGGATTGGGAGACACTTCACCGCACACCCGCCTACGTCACCCTGGAAGGGAGGAGCACAGATCATGGCACGGCCGGATGGCCGAGTCATAAAGAGGATGCTGCAGTACTTGGACTGAGGCAGGTCTGCAAGCAGTGACAGTAATGGACAAGGCACCACCAGGAGAGGGAACACTGGCTGACCGAGCTAATCCCTGAGACAAACAGCAGGAGGTACCACCCTGGCATCACCCATTACAGGGCCTGAGTGCATGTCCTCCACTTCCTGGGGGTCTGGCCAGGCTGTGCCAAGCGAGGTGCAGATGCTCTGTGAGCCTATCCAGGGAGCTGATACCACCCAGACATATGAGTGTCCTCAGGGCAACACAGTTGCAAAAGTGGGTAGGGGCAGGCTGCAGCACACACCACACTTGCTGGCTTAGTCTTGTGCATGCTGGGGGTGGCCACCTCCCCATTGATGAGACCTGGTCCCTCCGTCTTCCTAGAGCTCCAGTCTGCCCTGCTGCCATCCCTGTCTGTGTTGCTGTTGTCTGCTCTAGCAGCTGACTGGAAGGGGTGCATTGGCCCCAGGCCACGTAGTCTGGAAGGCTGAAAGCAGGAAGAATGGTGCCTTCCTAGCACACCCAATAGTCCATAATATAATTAAGAAAAACATTTCTCAATGAATTCTCAGTAAAAGATGAGAAACAGCCAGTGTCTGCATCATGCTAAGGGCATTGGGATTTTCTTTAAATTTGGCAGACCAACCTAACACACATTTGAACCTCTTCTTTTCACACTGTTGCTCATTCTCAGGGTCTGCTTTGTCTCCAGATAGATCCATTCTCTTTCAGAATGGCCTTGCTCTTCCTGTCTGTTTCACGCATGGACATGTCGGAGTAAACACTCCCCTTCACTCTATTCTCAGACAAACACTAGTATTAACTGTTTGCTACTGAGGGGTTTAGAAGCATTTATTGCGTGATGGATGACATTTCTGGGGGAGTGTTCCCAAGATCCAGGACTTTGTGTTCAAACATCTCCCAGTTTCCTTGGTGAAAATAAGACCAAGGTTTCTTTGCAGTGTACAAGAATAAAGAAAGCTTTCACCCCAGGTGGAACTTGAACCAACAATATCTGACTCAGGAGGCCAATGCCTTATCCATTAGGCCACTGATGTGCAGCTTTAAGGACAGAAATTCCCTCTCATAAATGCACATTCCTCACATTCGCTTAGAAGCCAAAAACCTCCTTTCTGCACCTTACAGAAATGTCTGCATCCCCTGGCAGCAAGGCAACTAGGCTGGAGACTGATAGAGCTGAGCACCACCTTCCTACCAGCCATCTTTAGAGAAGAACCTCATCCTAGAGTCACCCTTCCCTCCTTCAGCACCTCCACGTCTGTGGCTCTGAGTGGCAGTGGGATGATTAGGGGGCCAATCTGGGGCTGGAAGGGGGGTAAGGTTGGCCTGTAAGGAGTAACCAGGTGGGGCAGACCCAGGGAGAGGTTGTGGGCTGTTGGTCGGTTGTTGGGATCTGAGCTCTGGATCAAAGCTGCACAGTGACCTGACACACAGGGTTATAAGGCCAACATAGTGACCCCTTACTGGCCTCGATGAACCCCAAACCGTTGTTACTAAGGACATTGAGGAGTCTCTGTCCCTTAATAACTTATGGGAACTCCCCAGCAGGCTGCGGGCGTCAGCTACCTCCTGTCACACAGGTTAGACTCCTGGCGCTGTGCCAGCTGCCCCCTCGCTTGCAGGCCCAGTGTAGGAAGAAGGAGGCCTGGTGCTGGCAGAAGAGGGTTTGGATTAATCCACCTCTATGTTATGGGCACAGCACACGGACTCTGTGTCCCTCTTCTGGCTTTTCTTCAGCAGCACCTAGCGGCCCTGGCTCCAGGCTAGTGCCTGGCGAGCTCTGGCACTGGCAGGAAGCGCTGCAGGGTGCCGGGCAGAGGCCCTGGCAAACCAGCTGCTGGTAGGTGTCTCTGTGGTATCATGGGTTCATCCTGCCTACTGGCTTCTGGATTCTGTCTATCCCACCAACGCTGCCACTCATGTCAATAACCTAGTCCCAGATTTGGACCTTAGCGTCCAAAATATGGGGGTCAGCATGACAACCTCCAAGCTTAGTTACCAGCTTGGACCTAGTACTGCTGCCACCACCCAAAAAATTAGAGTGTTTGGGGCACTCTGGTCCCCCCAAAACCCTTCCCTGGGGACCCCAAGACCCAAAACCTTGAGTCTCACAACAAAGGGAAATAAATCTTTTCCCTTCCTCTCTCCAGGTGCTCCTGGAGAGATACACAGAAGCAACTTCCGTGAATCTAAGCAGAGGGAGTCCACCCTCTCTAATTCCAGTCCTGGAAACAAAAGCACTTCCCTCTTCACCCAGAGGGAATGCAAAGTCAGGCTAGTAAATCTAACACACACAGATCTCCCCCCCTGACTTCTTCCTCCCACCAATTCCCTGGTGAGCTGCAGACTCAATTCCCTGAAGTTCCCCACTAAAGAAAAACTCCAACAGGTCTTAAAAGAAAGCTTTATATAAAAAAGAAAGAAAAATACATAAAATTGGTCTCTCTGTATTAAGGTGACCAATACAGGGTCAATTGCTTAAAAGAATATTGAATAAACAGCCTTATTCAAAAAGAATACAATTTAAAGCACTCCAGCAACCATATTCATGTAAATACAAAAAAAAAAAAACCCCATATAAATCCTATCTGATCTTTTTGTACTTACAACTGGGAAACAGAAGATTAGAAAGCAGGAAATAGAAATCACTCCTCATTCGAGAGAGCATACAGGCAGACGACAAAGAACTCAGACACAAAACTCCCTCCACCCAGAGTTGAAAAAAATCCTGTTTCCTGATTGGTCCTCTGGACAGGTGCTTCAGGTTACTTTCTTTTTCCAGGTGAAAGAGACATTAACCCTTAGCTATCTGTTTATGACAGGGGGTGTGGCAGGAGTGAGTGTGTCCTGGATTGGCAGGAGGGAGCTACTTGTCCAAAGTGACTGATGATCTTTGTGACTGACCCTAGTGCTCGAAAAGGACGAGACTCCCTGGTTCTTGCAGCCCCAGGGATGAGGAGGGGGAACGCTGAAGGGCAGCAGATCATGCAAGTGTGTGTAGCCTGCACTCCCTGCACCCAGGTGGCGGGAGGAGGAGCTGCTCTGGCTGGGGCAGAGATGTGTGGGGACCAAACAGGCTGGTTAGCGAGAGGCTGCCTTGGGCTGGGAGAGTGAGGAGAAGGGTGAGGGATGACACTGAACATCCTCCATCCATCGCTCCATCACCAGAGCAAGTGAGTGGCATTAGGGTTGCTCGGTGGCATCCCCTGTCTGTCTGGGGAGAGGCAGAAAGAGGGGAAAAGAATCTCTCCCAAAGGAGACTGGATTTGCAAACAGCCCCCAGGAACCCCTCACTCTCAGACTTGGGAGGGGCTTCTCCAGAGCCATCTCCAGTGTGTTTGGCAAGGTCCCAGCAATGGGGCTCCCAGCAATTCCCTTGTGGGAGACTGTTCCCCAGGCTGAGAGTCTCTGAGCTGGGCCAGACCCGGGGAGCTGCTGAGCATGGAAATCAATGGGAAATGAGGGGGCCCTGGCCTTGCTATGCCTAGGGACTTTGAAGTGGGGAATGGTTTCCCAGGAGAAGTCCAGACTCCTGGGTTCTGTTCCTTCTCTAGCCTGGGTGGGGGTGTGGCGGGGGTGAGTGTGTCCTGGATTGGCAGGAGGGAGCTACTTGTCCAAAGTGACCGATGATCTTTGTGACTGACCCTAGTGCTCGAAAAAGACGAGACTCCCCGGTTCTTGCAGCCCCAGGGATGAGGAGGGGGAATGCTGAAGGGCAGCAGATCATGCAAGTGTGTGTAGCCTGCACTCTCTGCACCCCGGTGGCAGGAGGAGGAGCTGCTCTGGCTGGGACAGGGATGTGTGGGGACCAAACAGGCTGGTTAGTGAGAGGCTGCCTTGACCACAGACTCATGCCTGCTCCCCGCTGGGTTCCAGGATGGCCAGACTCCTGAGGATGTTCAGGAAGAAGGCTCTGCAGGTGTCCCCAGAGCCTGAGGGAAGCAGCTGCCATCTTCCCCAGGAGCGGAGGTTGAATCATTTCACAGGCCTCCTGTATGACACAATAGCTACTTTGGGGGCAAACACATTCCAGAAAGGCATCTAGTCTTCATGAAATGACATCAAGAGATGGAGAATCCACCACTTTCCTTGGTAGCTTGTTCCTGTGTGAATCATCCTCGCTCTTGAATATTTGTGCCAGTACCATTTTTGTAATATGAATTTGTCTCTTTTCATCTTCCAGCCATTGGGTCTTGTTATGCCTTTCTCTGCTCGATTAAAGAGCCCTTTAATACCCAATCTTTTCTCTCCATTCTGGCACTTCAACACTTCAATGAAGTCACCCTTCAATCTTCTTTTGATAAGCTAAACAAGTTGAGCTTGTTCAGTAGCTCACTAGAAGGCATTTTTTTCCAACCCTCAGTACATTTGTTGGCTCTTTGCTGCCCCAGCCCCAATTTCACAACATCTTTTTCAAATGAGGACACCGAAACTGGAGGCAGTATTACAATATCAGTCTCACTGATGCCGTGTCACCTCCTGTGACATTATTGACATGATGATGTTCGTCCATCGTTGTCGATGAAGACCTCAGCAACTCATTCGTTCGATGACCGTACTCTGTGCATCCGAATATCACTGATCAGTCCAATTTGGGCATGGAACGTCCTGTTACACATCGGACAGACTCGATGGCACTGTTGATAATGTGCAGGCAGCTCTGGACTTGCACAGCTCATGCATTCTTTCAGCCTCAGCAGTACGTCTCACCTCAGAGGTATTACTGCCTGTGTGAATGAGGCTGCGCCATGCTGGACGGTTCAGTGCGAGGGTTTCCCATGTGGCAGTGTTGATCTTGAGGGACTTCATAGAGATCTTCAGCTTGTCCTTGAACCGCTTCTTTTGTCCTCCATGAGAGCACTTTCCCTGGGTGAGTTCTCCGTAGAAGAGTTGTTTAGGAATGCGCTCGTCTGACATTCTCACAACATGTCCGGCCCATCTGGTCTGGGCTCTCATCAGCAGTGTGTGAACTGACGGCAGACTGGCTCTGGTAAGGACTTCAGTATCGGGCACTTTGTCCTGCCATCTGATTTTTAGAAGCTTTCGCAGACAGGAAATGTTGAAGTGATCAATCCTTCATGCATGACTCCGATAAACAGTCCATGTCTTGCAGGCGTAGAGCAGAGTGGAAGCACCACTGCTTGGTAGATCTTCAGCTTCATTGGTAGGCTGATACCTCGATGTTTCCAGACGTTGGAGCGCAATCGGCCAAATGCAGAGCTGGCTTTAGCAGTTTGGCAGTTAACTTCAACATCGATTGACACCGCTCGGGAAAAGGTACTGCCCAGGTACGT
Organism: Gopherus flavomarginatus; assembly: GCF_025201925.1. Taxonomy (NCBI): domain Eukaryota; kingdom Metazoa; phylum Chordata; order Testudines; family Testudinidae; genus Gopherus; species Gopherus flavomarginatus. The sequence goes on along the minus strand of NW_026115061.1, from coordinate 3,580,558 downwards.
GAAGTGGTCCACTGCCTGAAGTCTCTGTCCATTTACAGTGATGGACGGTTCTGAGTAGGGAGGATGGGGAGCTGGCTGGTGCATAACCTCAGTCTTCTTGATGTTAATGGTGAGACCGAAGTTGTTGCACGCAGATGAAAACTTGACCATACTAGCTTGCATTTCTCGCTCTGTACTAGCATTCAGAGCACAATCATCGGCAAAGAGAAAGTCTCAAAATACAGTTTCCTTCACCTTGGTGAAGGCACACAGTCGCCTCAGATTGAATAGTTTCCCATCGGTTCTGTACTTCAGGCCTACTCCTTCAGTGCAGTGTTGAAAGGCATCAGTCAGAGTGGCAGAGAATATCATGCTGAACAAAGTGAGTGCTTAAAACACACCCTTGTTTGATACCGTTGGTGACTGGGAAGGTCTCAGATGTTTCACCGTCATCCAGGACACGAGCCATCATACTGTGATGAAATTGACGTACCATTTGTATGAATCTGTCTGGACAGCTGAATTTCGACATGATCCTCCACAGGCCCTGGCGACTGACAAAGTCGAATGCTTTCATGAGGTCCACAAAAGTTGTGTAGCGTTCACTATTCTGCTCTTGACATTTCTCCTGTAGCTGATGCACAGCGAAGATCATGTCAATAGTCCCATGTCCCTTGCGGAAGCCGCACTGTGATTCTGGCAGTAAGCCCTGCTCCAGGTGAGTGACCAATTGATTCAACAGAACCCGTGCAAGAACTTTCCCAGCTGTAGAGAGCAGCGAGATTCCACGGTAATTGTTGCATACCTGGCGATTACCCTTCGTCTTATAGAGGTGCACGATGGACGCATCTCTAAATTCCTGTGGAATGGATCCCTGCTTCCAGAAGGACTGAAACAGCTCAGTGAGTTTCCATAGCAACATGGGACCAATGACTTTGTACACATCTGCTGGTATGGCATCTGACCCTGGGGCTTTGCCACTTGACAGCTGGTTGATGGCTTTCTTCACTTCGTCCTCTTCTGGTGAAGCATCCAAGGAGTCATTGGCTGCAGCCTAGGGCATCTTTTCAATGGCCTCATCTTTGATGACTGAGGGGCAGCTGAGAACTGCTTCAAAATGTTCAGCTCATCTCTGGAGAATTTGTGGCTTTTCTGTAAGGAGCACAGTGCCATCAGAGTTCAGGAGGGGAAAGTTCCCAGAAGACTGTGGACCATAGAGTGTATTGAGGGCTTCATAGAACTGCTTATAGTCGTTCCTGTCTGCGTACGCCTGTATTTCATCTGCTTTGACGCTCAGCCACAAGTCCCGCATTTTGCTCATTCGGTTCTGTACTGTTCTATGAGTGTTGATAAAGGCGGTCTTCTTTGCCGCTGAGGATGGATAGTTCTGATATGCATGATGCAGGCGGTGCTTCTCAGCAAGAAAGGCCTGTATTTCCACATCATTTTAGTCAAACCAGTCTTGGCGCCTGCGTGTGGAGGACCCCAATACCTTTGATGCAGCTGTATGGACAGTGTTGCGGAATCGCTCCCACTCTTTCTCAGCATCATCCTCAATACGAAGATCAGGAAGCTCATTCTCTAGGTCTTCCACTAGATTTTCAGTGATGCGGCTGTTCTTCAGCTTCGACACGTTGATCCTTTGAGAGCCTTGCAGCCTTGTGGTCGTCTCTTCGGCATGATACGGAGCTTCATTTTAGATACTATGAGCCTGTGATCCGTCCAACAGTCAGCGCCGCACATAGCTTTTGTAACCCTGACATCTTGTCTGTCCCTTCTCCTGATGATGACATAGTTGATCAGATGCCAGTGCTTGGAACGGGGATGCATTCATGAGGTCCTGTTACGGGAAGGGAGGCAGAAGACCGTATTGGTGATCAGAAGGTCATGTGCTGCACAAGTTTTAAGCAGTAACAGACCATTGCTGTTACACTTTCCCACTCCATTTTTCCCAATGACTCCTTCCCAGGCTGCGGCATCACATCCAACTCTTGCATTTAAATCGCCAAGCAGGATCAGCTTGTCTGTGCAGTGCACTGATGATTGCAGAGCATCTAGTTCTTCGTAGAATTTATCCTTCACTTCCTCTGGAGACACCTCACATGCCAACCTTTGCACAATATTTGCTGCACATATATAACAGTGGTGGCAACAATGATCTCTGCGGTCCCAGTTCATATTAATAACGTCACAGAAGGCTATAGAGAAGTGAGAGGGAGTCGTCTTCCAGCCAGTGCGTCTCATCTGTTTCTCCCCTGCCACTTGGGTTGAGGTGGGAAGGGAGCGAAACATGCCCGGCTGAAGGTTTCACGCTCGGCCTTGAAGATTAAGCCCGAACCCCTGTCATGGCTAGGTCGAGGTTGTCCTGGGCTCTGTAGGGGGAGGGCTCAGCTGGGAGAAGCGGATTTTGTCTCTGATAGATAAGGGCTTTGTCAGTGGGAAGCTGTAGGTCACATGCGGGGGGTGACAGTGGGCTTTGAGCTGGGGCAGCAGCAGCAGGGAAGCAATGTGTGTGTGGCGGGGGCGGGGGGGGGCTTTCACTTGGTAAAAATGAACCTGCCAAGCCACTCCCTCTGCTGGAGCAAAAGTCTCTCATTTATCTCCTCAACTCCCCTCCATGAAAATCTCCACCTCTCCCCCGGCGCAGAGAGACCCCTTCACTCCCATGGATATTTGTAATTGTTTGGACTCTTCCTTGGCCTTTTCCAAATAGTTTTCCCCGAAAAATGAAAAAGGACATTTCAAATGAGAAAAACAAAACAAACCAGAGAAACCCTCACCATACACAGTTTGGGTCTGAATTTTTCTACTGAAATTTGGAGACAATAAAACTCATCCCTTTGTTGGCCAGAAACCAAAGCTAGACCTCCCCCACTGTAGCTGTGACTTCTGCTACCGAAACACCAATGCTCTGACTCCTCTTGTGAGACATTTCTCTGCACAATACTGCTGGTAATCCAGTTACTGACTCCAGGGAACATTTTCCTTAGCCTGGTTCTGTGTGTCACTGGTTTCTCTAGCAAAGATCAGTCCCTGGCCCTGTGGTCCAAACATCCTCATTTACATCAATCTTCATGTTGAGAATCATTTCCTATTCCCACCCTGTGGGAGGGGAGACTTTTAAATGGGTTCTCTGTGCGACTGCGCATGGCTAAGCAAAGAGAACAAACACAAATCCCCCCTGTGCTTTGGGAGCCAGGTTTGCGGTGGGAATTCTGTAGTTCAGATGACGTCAAGCCTGGACATTGTGATTCTTTACCAGTTTCTCTGGCATTGGGGCATTTTTGTGCTCCCAACTGTGAAGGCCGAGTGGTTAAGGCGTTGGAGTTGAAATCCATTAGGGTTCCCCTGTGCAGGTTTGAATCTTGCTCACAGCGAGGCCTGTGTTTTAGCCAGTCTCTAACCCAGGCAATACCTCTGTACAACCCACTGAGACACTCTCAGTTCTCTCCCCACCCCAAGTAAATCCGGTTCTGCTCCTTTCATAGAAGTCCCTGGGACACCACCTCACACTGTGTCCCTGAGGTGTCAGGCAAACTCTCAGCACCTGACACCTCTGCCACTCACCTGGTGCCCCACAGATCAACCATAGCCCTGGTTCTGCTCCTCTCTCTAGAGTGCGAAAGAAGCCAAGTCAGCAACTTCGTGGGAGCTCTGGGGCTGGAGAACCAACAGAGAAAAAATAGGTGCTCAGCACCCACTGGCAACCAACTGCCACCCACCACTACAGGCCGTGCTAACAAGCTCCTCCTCTTCCCCTTCTTCACCTCCCACTTGCCAGTGATCAAGTGTTCAGTGGGGTTCAGGAGGCGCAGGGTGGGGTGGGGGAGGAGCAGGGACGGGAAGAAGTGGGAGAGGGAGAGGAATGGTGCAAGCCGGGAAGAGATGGGACAAGGGTGGGGGCTTGGGGGAAGGGGTGGAGGGGGGGCAGAGCCTGGGGAGGAAAGGGGGGATTTGTCCCAGACCCAGGATCCCTCTAGGGCCAGCCCTGAAGGGAAAACGCTGACTATCACAGTGACAATAAAACTGGCAAGCATTGCGGGGGAGACAGAGGGAGATTCGCACTCATCAAGTCCCTTCTCTCCCCCACGGTGAGTCAGACACTGCTCTCTCCTGGCTCTCACTCTAGCAGCTGGACGCCAAGGAGCCATTTCCCCACAGGAAATGCATTGAGTGCCCCTGTGGTGCTGGGGGGCTTGCGCTGCTGCTGCTTGTGGGGCTGGCAGGGAGGCTGATGTCTGCACAGACTATCAGCTGCCGAGCCAAAGGGGGCACTTGGGACCTTACCAGACTGGTTCAGTGAAGACGGGAGGTTGACAGAGCAGTACAGACGCTCTCCAGAGCAGGGAGCAGTAGCCGCCCATGCAGCCAGGCAATGAGCATTTCCCACAGCCTGGAGCTGAGGGGGAAGCGGCAGCTGCTGTTCCAGCTCCTGGGGGACAGGCCCTGTCAGCCAACAGCCACTTCTTACTCACCACAGCAAAGGGCGTTGAGTTCCTCCGGTGGGGCTGTGGAGCAACCTTTCGTTTTCCTGTTTGCACTCCTCTGCCGTGTGAAAATCGGGGAGGGGAGGAAGAAGCCCCACTTCACTCCTGAAATGACGTCCAGTGAGGGAAGCCAGGACAACAGGGTGGGGTGGCAAGTGGTGGCCAGACTCTCACCACCAGGGTCTAGTCTAGCTCAGAGTCCAGCTCAATTTCCTCCACAAGCCAGAGGCCCCCAGTCCCTTTCCACCACCAGGTCAACCCGAGCACTAGGGCAGAAACAGCAAGTCAAGCCAAGCAAGGCAGGCAAAAGCGAGTCTTGTCTTCATGGGCCGCTCACAATGACATCCTTTTTGTGTGCAACTGGTGCAAAAACATCCTGGACAGAGAAGCAACAGGCCAAAATAAACCCATATGGCCACCAAAATAGCTCCGTTAGGTAAGCATTAGACTGAAGAGATAAAAGCCCATGGATCGATCCCAGGCTTCTGCTGGTTTTTTCATCCTCTTTGTGCAGGGGCAGCTTATTTTCTGGCAGCACAGCAATGCCCGCACCCAAAGTGAGCAGGGCTGGCCTGGGGCAAAGCAATTGTGGGAGCCCATTCCATTAAAAAAAAGTTGCAATACTGTATTATCATGGGGCCCCTGCGGGGCCTGGGGCAAATTGCCCCACTTGCCTCACTTCTGGGTTGCACTAAAGATGAGTCTCTGATCTTAGGCTCTGCAGTAGGAAAACATAGAATGGACTTCTGCCGCTAGTTGACCCACCTGACCTTTAACGATGAGAGCTGTCTTTCCCAACATGACAGGAAGAGAGCAAGGCAGGGTGACCCTCAGGAATGGTGCCAGAGGGCTGCTGGGCAGTGACAGGCAGGGATTGGGGATGAAAACTCCTCTGTGCAACTGAGCAAGGGCAGTAGCAGGGAAAGGTCATCTGTGAAAATGGCTGTGTGGAAAGTGGAAGGGATTTGGGGGCCCAGGAGAAGGTGCTTGATGTTCAGTGCCTTGGAGCAGCTGGACTTGGACATGGTGTGTGTTCAGGAAATGCACATTAACAACTCTAGGGTAGCTCAATAGGCAGAGGGTGATTGGAGGAAGGGCCTCCTTGCCAAGGAAGAATGATGGGGATGGAGTCTTGTTTTTCACATTTGCGGTGTGAGTACAGAAGGTGGTGGAGCTCTGACCAGGGAGGGCATTACTGGCAGACTTTGTGCTCTGTGGCACTGGTTACTGCTATATTAGTGTGTATGGTCCCCAGTTAAGGCATAAGAGGGAAGATCAAAGGATCCCTTCCTCTGGACTGCATGATGTTTGTTGTTGGGGGGAGGATTTTAATTGTGTCAGCCAGCCTGAGGACCGCTGGTCCCGTTTTCCCGACCATCAGAGGAAATATTTTTACGATGAGCACTACCTGGCACAGGTCTGTAGTGAGGTCAGCTTAGAGGAGCTCACTCCAGCCACAGAGGGGGTTCACTTTTCTGCAGGGACAGACCAGGATGCTCATTGACCGGATTTCTGCTTAGCTTTTGTGTCTTTAGCATGTTGCTTCTCAGATTTTTTCTTGGCCTGACTTGTTACACTTTGACACTTAACAGGCCAGAGTTTGTGCACCTTCCTATTATCCTCACTAGGTTTTGATTTCCAAATTTTGAGGGATGACTTTTTGCCTTTAAAAGCCTCCATTACTCGGCTGTATACCTAGAGTGGCTTTCTGCTGGTCCTCCTATTGTAGTTTCTGATTTAGGTCAAACGTTTCATCTCAGCCTCTAATTGCAGTGTTTTTAAATGGTCTGCATGCTGCTTGCAGGTACCTAACACTTGTGACAGCAGCTCCTTTTAACTCCCATCTAACCATCTGTACTTATGCCGATAGGTTGACTTTAGGTCTTTAACTTTGAGCGATAGCTGAGAAGCTGGTAAATCGGACAGAAACCCATTCGACAAACCTCTTCATTTGCTTATTATTTCCTGACTTCTTTATTCATCGCCTTTTCCTTATTTCCTGGCTAAGGCGGCGGCCTGCCAGGGAGCTCCTCAGCACCTCTGACTGCCTGGGCTGAAGGCAAGAGGCAGGCCTGGGCGTGGCGAGGGCCTCCTGTCCTAGCCTGAGGCTACAGTACTTCCTCGTCCTTTTTCCCACCTGCATCGGCAGGCGGCTGTTGCAGGAGAACATGAGAGAGGCTCTTGGGGTGCTAGGCAGCCCTGTGTGGCTGTCAGGGGAAAGAGCCGAGGCTCCCAACTTGACCTGCCATTGACTCGCGTGGTTCTGCGCTCCGTCACCTGAGGTGGGCCAGGCTGTGGATGTGACTGAGGCTTGGGCAGCATGACCGCGCTTTCCTGACGAGGCATGAGGCAGGCCAAGGGCTTTGCACAGCGTACAGGGAAGTGGGAGGGAGGCATCTTTGAGCCTTCGTGTCTCGTCCTTTTCTCCCTTACTCCTTGGGTGGAGGCGGGAGGAAGCGAAACACTCCTGGCTGAAGGTTTTGTGCTCAGCTTTGAGGATTAAGCCCGAGCCTCCAGCAGGGCTTCCGGGAGATGGGCTTTTGCAGCGCTGCCCCCACACTCTTGTAGGCAGCAGGTGAAGCTTTGTTTCAAGGTGGCAAAAGGGGAACATCACGGCTCCCAGCAGACCTTGAGGAGCCCACGAGGAGCCTTCAGTGGCATCCCTGGGGGAGCAGAAACCCCCCCTCCTTTCCATTAACAGCTGAACTCACTGACCCATGATACCACAGAGACACCTACCAGCAGCTGGTTTGCCAGGGCCGCTGCCCAGCACCCTGCAGCGCTACCTGCCAGTGCCAGAGCTCACCAGGCACTAGCCTGAAGCCAGGGCCTCTAGGCACTGCTGAAGAAAAGCCAGCAGAGTGACACAGTGGAAGCGTCCTGTGCCCATACCACAGAAGTCAATCAATCAAAACTCCTTTCTGCTACCTCTAGGCATCCTTCTTCCTACACTGGGCCTACAAGCGAGGGGGCAGCTGGCACAGCACCAAGAGTCTAACCTGTGTGGCAGGAGGCAGCTGATGCCCGCAGCCTGCAGGGGAGCTCCCAGAAGCTTTAAGGGACAGAGACTCCTCAATGCCCTTAGTAACAAGGGTTTGGGGTTCACAGAGGCCAGAAAGGGGGTTACTATGTCTGCCCTATAACCCTGGGTGTCAGGTCACTGTGCAGCTTTGATCTAGAGCTCAGATCCCAATGACCGACCAGCAGCCCACAGCCTCCCCCTGGGTCTGCCCCACCTAGTTACTCCTTACAGGCCGACCTTATCCCTCTTCCATTCCCGGATTCGCCCCCTAATCATCATATTGCCACTCAGAGCCACAGACGTGGAGGTGCTGAAGGAGGGAGGGGTGACTCGAGTGGGGTTCTTCTGTAAAGATGGCTGGCTGAAAGGTGATGCTCAGCTCTGTCAGTCACCTGCCCAGTGGCCTCGCTGCCAGGGGATGCAGACATTTCTGTAAGGTGCAGAAAGGGGCTATTTGGTGTTGAAGCAAATGCGAGGAATGTGCATTTCTGAGAGGGAATTTCCGTCTCTTCAGCAGCTGTACACCAGGGCCCTAATGGATAAAGTATTTCCTTCCGAAGCCAGAAATTGTGGCTTTGAGTCCCATCTAGGGTGAAAATCTACTTTCTTCCTGTATATTGCAACAAAACCTTGGTCTTTCTTTCACCAAGGAAGCTGGGAGATGTTTGAGCACAAAGTCCTGGATCTTGGGAACAATCACCAAGGATATCAGAAGGCTCAGTCTGGTGATCCAATGGCTAAAACCACACCCCCCCATCCCAGGGCAGTCCCATCTGAGAACCAGGATCCATGGAGCAACATTCCCCTCCTGCCCTGACAGGTGGGCTGTGCAGATGATGGTGGAGGGCAGCGGGAGAGGAGGTTGCACTAGTGCTGTGTGGGCTGTATCTGCACCAAGGATGAATGGAGGGGGTCATGCAGCCTGTGCCTGACACTCCACAGTGCTACATTCACTCCAGGAACAAGTCAAATCCTGCACCAACGCTGGTGAATTCCCATGGGAGCACACAGTGCCCCTGTCCACCACACATGCTGCACACACATCAACTGCACCAAAAGAGACACAAACTGCACACTGAGGAGACAGTTGGTTTGTTTCCAGGTTGCTTTTATTTCCAAAGGTGCTGAAGTGTTATCTCTCTTCTTTTTCTGTGGGCAGAAATGCAATGGAGGAGACTCTCACATCCCTGAGCTGCCAGGTGACAGTGGCAGGAAGAAAACACACTGCAATGAAATTTAAGAAAGGTTCATAAATAATTTAACAATGAGAAGTAATTAAATAAAAAAAAATCCAATGGACACACATGCTGGTGGCTTGTTCCCAGCCCAGAGAGCGAGGGGCAGGGAGTGTGTGAAAGGCAGGTGGTTAAGTCTGAGGGAGCATATTCATAGTTCATACAAGTTAAACAAATTATAGCAGCCAGCTACAAAATACTCCACTCGGTAACATCAATACAGAATATATCAGTCTACAAGCAATACAGCCATACACAGCTAAGACAGGCTGTCCACTTAATACCAGAGTTCCCACGGCCAAATAGATGGAAGTCCCTTCACAGTCACTGCTAAATGAAACAACTTTGTGCAGAACCAAGAGCAGCCCTGCTGTGCAGTTAGGAAGGCCTGCAGGAGACTCGGCAAATCAATCTATGATTCTGTGCTTCTGCTTAGTAGTTACCAAGTGTGATCAATGAAAGGGACAGGTAGCTTCCTTTTTTGGACACCCAGCCAGCCAGTAGCTATAAAATCCCTCTGAGGCCTGGTGTACACTTTGACTTTAGGTTGAATTTAGCAGCGTTACCTCAGTTTAACCCTGGACCCATCCACACGACAAAGCCCTTTTTTTCAACTTAAAGGGCTCTTTAAATCGATTTCTTTACTCCACTTCCAAGGAGGGGATTAGCACTGAAATCGGCCTTGCCAGGTCGAATTTAGGGTAGTATGGACACAATTCAACGGTATTGGCCTCTGGGAGCTATCCCAGAGTGCTCCATTGTGACCGCTCTGGACAGCGTTCTCAACTCAGATGCACTGGCCAGGTAGACAGGAAAAGGCCCACGAACTTTTAAATTTCATTTCCTGTTTGGCCAGCGTGGCAAGCTGATCAGCACAGGTGACCATGCAGAGCTCATCAGCATTATGTGCACATTGCCGGAACACATTGCCCAACCAGTACTTTGTGAGAAGTCTATGACCATGTCTATGTCCTCATCACTCTCGTCACCGCACTGCTGTCGCCTCCTTGTCTGGTTTTGCTTTTGCAGCTTCTGGTTCTGCGCTGAAAAAAGGCATGAAACAATTGTCTGCCATTGCTCTGATGGAGGCAGGGGCACCTGATGGCATGGCTTACAGGGAATTAAAATCAATAAAAGGGGTGGCTTTGCATCAAGGAGAAACACAAACAACTGTCACACAGAGTGGTCCACTCAAGGATTGAACTCAAAACCCTGGGTTTAGCAGGCCATTGATTTCACAAAACAAAGCAGGTCAATTTCTTGTTTTGACCCATCCGGCTTTTACCTCTTAGGCTGGTAGTACAACCGCTAGCCATTGTAATCTCCTGGTTGCTCACCAGAAGACGGTGCAGTATGACTGCTGGTCATCATCATCTCCTGGGTGCTTGACAGAAGATGGGAATGACCTGGCTGAGTCACTCCCATGTTTGCCCAGGCGCCCCTAACTGACCTCACCGAAATTGACTAAAAGAGCATCTTAGAGTATGACAACGATAGCTATCAATCATAATGCACCTTCTCCTGCCAAAAGGCAATGAGTGACTTTTCTGCTCCTTTCCCGCAGAACTACCTCAAACGTACGGTCAATGGCATCAAATCAATTCCTTGCCATGGTAGGGCCTCAGGCATTGGTGCACCCCAGTCCCTCCAAGGTGATTGGCTGGTTCCTTCCAGTCTTAAATGCTAGAAATATGACTCAAAGGGCCACAACAGTCCTCCTTGTCTGCTCCTATGAACTATCCCTCATCTGGGCAAAACATTTACAGAGACTGTTTCCTAAGTTAAAACGATGGCATTTTCCCAATGGGAAAGGGATGGAAAATTTCTCTTCTGTGAGGAGACGAGGGAAAGAATGATCCAAACCATGCAATTATTCTGGAAGGTAGACTAAGGAGAGCGGTTTAAGAACCTACACAGAATAGACTAAGGGTATGTCTACACGACGGGATTATTCTGTTTTTACAGAAACCAGTTTTGTAAAACATTGTATAAAGTCAAGTGCACAAAGCCACACTAAGCACATTATTTTGGCGGTGTGTGTCCATGTACCGAGGGTAGCGTCGATTTCCAGAGCATTGCACTGTGGGTAGCTATCCTGTAGCTATCCCATAGTTTCCGCAGTCTCCCTCGCCCACTGGAATTCTGGGTTGAGATCCCAATGCATAATGGGACAAAAACAGTGTCGCAGGTGATTCTGGGTAAATGTCATCACTCAATCCTTCATCCATGAAAGCAATGGCAGACGATAATTTTGCGCCCTTTTTCCCTGGATTGCCGTGGCAGACGCCATAGCATGGCAACCATGGAGCCTGTTTTGCCTTTTGTCACTGTCACCGTATGTGTACTGGATGCTGCTGACAGACACGGTACTGCAGTGCTACACAGCAGCATTCATTTGCTTTTGCAAGATAGCAGAGATGGTTACCATCCCTATTGCACCATCTGCTATTGTAAATTGGCAATGAGATGATGGTTATTAGTCATTTTGCATCCTTTGCAACTGGAAATTGGCAATAATGGTTATCAATCCTTTTGTACTGTCTGCTGCTGTCATGGGTGCTCCAGGCTGGCCTAGCTGAACTTGGCTGGGGCTGCATGGACTAAAATAGGAATGATTCCCCTGGTCATTCCCTTCTTTATGTTTTGTCTAAAAATAGAGTCAGTCCTGCCTAGAATATGGAGCAAGTGTACTAGAGAACCAGAGAGCACAGCTGCTCCATGTCAGAGCCCCAGAGATCCTGCAGAAATGATGAGCTGCATGCCATTCTAGAGGCTGTCCGTGCAACAACCCCATCTGTTGCTTCCCTACTCCCCCAACCCTCCTGGGCTACTGTGGCAATGTTCCCCCATTTGTGTGATGAAGTAATAAGAATCATTGAGTTTTTAGTGAGATAAAATGAGAAGGAGGCAGGCTCCAGCTGCTCTCATAGTCCAGGCAGGACATTAAAGGGTGGGGGGGAGAGGAGCACTGCTATGATAGTCCGGGGAGTACAGAATCTTCTTTAGACATGAAAGAGAGGGGGGCTGATGGAGCTCAGTCTCCAGCTGCTATGATGAGGACTGTTATCAAGCCTTTTGTACCATCAGCCAGGAATGACTGGGAATCATTCCCATTTTTACCCAGGTGCCTCTGGCTGACTTCACCAAGGCCAGCCAGGAGCACTCACCAGCTGATGACAGCAACGACTACCCACCAGTTTGCACCATCTGCCACCAGGAAGGGGAGACTGGTGCTCAGCGCTGCAGCACCCTGTCTACCACCAGCATGCAGTAGACACATGGTGATATGGAAAAAAAAGGCGAGAAACATTTTTTTTCCTTTTTCTTTTGGAGGCGGGGTGGAGTAGGAGAAGAGTGGATCCCTGGATCCCCTAACCCTAGCTCCACTTGTCCTACCCCTGGGGCCCCTAACTCTAACTCCAGGGGCCTGCCCGTGCGGCCACTAACCCAATCTCCAGGGGCCCTTCCCATGGAGACTCTAAACCTAGCTCCAGGGGCTCTACCCGTGGGACTTGTAACCCTAGTTCCAGGGGCCTTGCAAGTGGGACCCCATCCCTAGCTCCAGTGGCACAACTCCTGGGACCCCTGAGCCTAGCTCCAGGGGCCCTACCCCTTGGTGCCCTAACTATAGCTCCAGAGACCTTACCTGTGGGTCCCTAAGCCCTAGCTCCAGGGGCCCTACCTGTGGGTCCCCTAACCCTAGCTCCAGGGGCCCCATACCTGGGGACACTAACACTAGCTCCAGGGACTCAACCCATGATGCCCATAACCCTAGCTCTAGAGGCCATACCTGCGGGACCCCTAACCCTAGCTCCAGGGGCGCTAACCCTGGGGCCTCTAACCCTAGCTCCAGGGGTCCTACCCGTGATACCCATAACCCTAGCTCGAGGGGCCCTAATTCTAGCTCTCGCAGCCCTACCCGTGGAACCCCAAACCCTAGCTCCAGGGGCCTCATCCCTGGGGACCCTATCCCTAGCTCCAGAGGCTCTACCCGTGGGGGCTCTAACTCTTGCTCTAGGGGCCCTGCCCGTGGGGCCCCTAACCCTTGCTCCAGGGGCACTACCCGTGGGGCCCCTAACCCTAGCTCAAGGGGCCCTACCCGTGGGACCCCTAACCCTATCTCCAGGGGCCTCATCCCTGGGGATCCTATCCCTAGTTCCAGGGGCTCTATCTGTGGGACCTCTAACCCGAACTCCAGAGGCCTTACCCCTGGGGCCCCTAACCCTAGCTCCAGGGGCCCTACATATAGGATCCCTAACCGTAGCTCAAAGGGCCCTACCCCTGGGACCTATAACCCTAACAGCAGGGATCCTACCCGTGGGACCCCTAACCGTTGATCCAGGGGCCCTGTCCTGAGGCCCCTAAGCTTGGCTACAGGTACCCTACACGTGGGGCCCCTAACCCTAGCTCCAGGGGCTCTACCCCTGGGACCTCTAAAACTAGTTCCATGGGCCCTACCTGTGGGAACCCTAACCTGAGCTCCAGGGGCCGTATTCCTGGGGCCCCTAACCCTAGCTCCAGGGGCCTAACCCTTTGACCTCTAATCCTAGTTCCAGGGGCCTTACCCCTAGGGCTCCTAACTCTACCTCCAGAGTGTACATCAGCGAGGCCCCTAACCCTAGCTCCAGGGGTCCTAAACGTGGGCCCCATAACCCTGGTTCCAGGTGTCCTACCCCTGGAACACCTAACCCTAGAACCAGGGTTCCTACTCATGGGGCCCCTATCCATAACTGCAGGGGCCCTACCCGTAGGGACTATAACCCTAGCTCCAGTGGTCCCATCCCTGGGGACCCTAACACTAGCTCCAGGGGCCCTACCCGTGGGGCCCCTAACCCTAGCTGCAGGGGCCTTACACATAGGACTCTTAACCCTAGCTCAAGGGGCCCTACCCGTAGGGACTATAATCCTAGCTCCAGGGTCCCCACCCCTAGGATCCCTAACCTTAGCTCCACTGGTCCCATCCCTGGGGCCCCTAACCCTAGCTGCAGGGGCCTTACACATAGGACTCTTAACCCTAGCTCAAGGGGCCCTACCCCTGGAACCCCTAACCCTAACAGCAGGGTTACAACCCATGGGGCCCCTAAACGTTGATCCAGGGGCCCTGCCCTGGGGCCCTTAAGCCTGGATCCAGGGACTCTACACGTGGGGCCCCTAACGCTAGCTCTAGAGGCCCTACTCATGGGGCCCCTAACCCTAGTTCCAGAGTCTCCATCCCTGGGACCCCTAAATCTAGATTCAGGAACCCTACTCGTGGAGCCCATAACCTTAACTCCAGGGGCCCTTCCCCTCGGGACTTAACCCTAGCCCTAGAGGCCCTACCCATGGGGTCCCAACCCTAGCTCCAAGGGACCTACCCTTGTGGCCCCTAACCCTAGCTCCAAGGGCCCTACCCAAGGGATCCCTAACTCTGGTTCCAGGGGCAATAGCAGTGGGGCCCCTAACCATAGCTACAGGGGCCTCACCCCTGGGACCTCTAACCCTAGCTCAAGGGGCCTCATCCCTGGGGTCCCTAACCCTAACTCCAGGGACCCTACCCCTGGTACTCCTAACCCTAGCTCCAGGAGCCCCATGCCTGGGACCCCTAACCCTAGCTCCAGGGGCACTTCCCCTTCGTCCCTTAAATATATCTCCAGAGGCCTTACCGGTGGGACCCCTAACCCTAGCTCCAGGGACCGTACCCGTGGGGCCCCTAACCCAAGCTCCAGGTGCCCTACCCATGGGGCCCCTAACCCAAGCTCCAGTGGCCCATCCCGTGGACCTCTAACTCTAGCTCCTGGGGCCCTACTCATGCGGCCATTCATGCTAGCTCCAGGGGCCCTACCCGTGGGGCCCCTAAACTTAAATCCAGGGGGCCTACCCGTGGGGCCCCTAACCCTAGTTCCAAAGGCCCTACCTGTGGGACCCCTGACCCTAGATCCAGTGGCCCTACCCCTGGAGCACCTAACCCCAGCTCCAGGGTCGCTGCCCGTGGGGTTCTTAACCCTAGCTCCAACGGCCCCACCACTGGGGTTCCTAAACCTACCTAAAGGGGCCCTACTCGTCAGTCCCTTAACCCTAGCTCCGTTGGCCCTACGGGATGGACCCCTAACCCTGGCTCCAGGGGCTCTACCTGTGAGACCCCTAACCCTGCCTGCAGGGGCCCTACCCGTGGGTCCCCTAACCCTAGCTCCAGGGGCTCTACACATAGGACTCCTAATCCTGGCTCCACGGTCCCTACCCGACAGGCTCCTAACCCTAGCTCCATGGTCACTTCCCGTGGGGCCCCTAGCTATAGCTCCAGGGGCCCTATCCGTGGGGCCCCTAGCCCTAGCTCCAGGGTCTCTACCCGTGGGACCGCTAACCCTAGTTCCAGGGGCCATACCCTTGGGGCACCTATCTCTAGCTCCAGCAGAGCTACCCCTGGGGCTCCTAACCCTACCTCCATGGGACCTACCTGTTGGACCCCTTACCGTAGCTCCATGGGCTCTACTCCTGGGGCCCCTTCCCCAGCTCCAGGGGCCCTACCGGTGGGGCCCCTAACCTTAGCTTAAGGGGCCAAACCTGTGAGGCCCCAAACTCTAGCTCCAGGGGCTCTATCCGTGGGTTCCCTAACCAAGTTTCAGTGGCCCTACCCGTGGGACCCTTCACTCTAGCTCCAGGCGCCCTACCCCAGGGGCCCTTAACCCTTGTTCCAGGGGCCATACCCGTGGAGTCCCTAACCCTAGCTCCAGGGGTCCTGCCCATATGGCCCCTAACACTACCTCCAAGGGCCCTACCAATAGGGCCCCTAACCCAAGCTCCAGGGGCTCCAGCCGTAGGACCCCTAACCCTAGTGCCAGGGGCCCTACCCTTTGAACCCATAACCCTAGCTCTAGGGGCCCTACTCCTGAGGACCCTTAACCTAGTTGCAGGGGCCCAAACCTTTGGCCCCCTAACCCTAGTTCTAGGGGCCCTGCCCATGGGGCCACTATATTTAGCATTAGGGGAGCTACCCCTGGGTCCCCTAACCCTAGCTTCAGGGGTCTGATACCTGTTACCCCTATGCCTTGCTCCAGGGGCCACATCCGTGGGGCCCCTAACCCTGGCTCTAGGGGCCATACCCGTTGGGCCCCTAATCCTGGCTCCAGACGACCTACTCGTGGGGCCAATAACCCTAGCTGAAGTTGCTCTACCCGAGGGGCCCCTAACCCTGGCTCCAGGGTCCCTACCCATTGGGCCTCTAACATTAGCTCCATGGTTCCCATCCGTGGGGTCCCTAATCCTAGCTCCATGGGCCCTACTCGTGGGACTCCTAACACTAGTTCCAGGGACCCTACAAGTTGAGCCCCTAACCCTAACTACAGGGGCCCCACCCCTGGGACCCCTAACCCTAGCTGCAGGGACCCCATCCCTGGGGCCTCTAACCTTAGCTCAAGGGGTCCTACCCCTGGAAACCCTGACGCTTGCCCCAGGAGACCCACTCCTGGTACCCTTAACACTAGGTAGAGGGTCTCTACACTTGGGACCCCTAACCCTACCTCCAGAGGGCCTACCCGTCGCTCTCCTAACCTAGCTACATCAGGCCTACACGTGGGACACCCTAACCCTAGCCCTAGGGGTCTCACTCCTGGGACAACTAACCCTAGTTCCAGGGGCCCTACCCATTGGGTCCCTAACCTTAGCTCCAGGGGCCCTACTGCAGGGACCTGTAACCCTAGCTCCAGTTGCCCTACTCCTTGGACCCCTAATTATAGCTCCAGAAGACTTACCCGTGGGACCCATAACCCCAGCACCAGGGACCTATCATTCGGGCCCTTATCCCTAGCTACAGGGGCCGTTCCCGTGGGGCCGCTAACCCTTGCTCCAGGGGTCCTTCCCGTTGACACCTAAACTTAGCTCCAGGGGCCCTTTCCCTGGGGCCCCTAACCCTAGCTCCAGGGCCCCATTCCAGGGGCCACAATCCGTAGCTCCAGGGGCCATATTCGTGTTGCCCCTAATCCTAGCTCCAGGGGCCCTACCAGTGGGGTCCTTAACCGTAGCTCCAGAGACCCTCCCCGTGGGTCCCCTAACCCTAGGTCAAGGTGCCCTATTCGTGGGACCACTAACTCTAACTCCAGGGGCCCCACCAATGGAACCCCTAATCCTAGCTCCAGGGCCCCATCCCTGGGGCCACAATCCGTAGCTCCAGGGGCCATATTCGTGTTGCCCCTAATCCTAGCTCCAGAGGCCTTACCCATGGGATCCCTAACCCTAGCTTCAGGGGCTCCACCCCTGGGAACACTAACCCTAGCTCCAAGGGCCCCATCCCTGGGGCCCCTAACCCTAGCTCCAGGGGCCCTACCCCTGGAGCCCAGAACCCTAACTCCATGGGCCCTACCTGTGGGGCCCTAATCCGAGCTCCAGGGCCCCTACGCGTGGGAGCCCCAATCCTAGCTCCAGGAGCCCCGTTCCTGGGGTCCCTGACCCTAGTTCCAGGGGCCCTACACGTGGTGCCCCGAACGCTTGTTCCATGGGCAATATCCTTGAGACCCAAACCCTACCTGCAGGGGCCCTACCTGTGGGACCCATAACCCTATGTCCAAGGGCCCTACGTGTCTGGCCCCTAACCATATCTCCTTGGGCTCAACCCCATGGGAAACCTAACCATAGTTCCAGGGGCCCGAACCTTTAGGCCCCTAACTCTAGCTCCAGGGGCCTTACTCTTGGGGCCATAATCCCAAGGTGCAGCATCCCCTAATTTTAGCTCCAGGGGTCCTACCCTTAGAGACTCCATCCCTAGCTCTAGGAGCCCTACCCGTGGGGCCCCTCACCCTAGCTCCAGAGGCCCTACCCATGGGACCCCTAACCGTAGTTCCAGGGGTCCTACCACTGGGGCCCCAAACCTTAGCTCCAGGGTCCATACCCATGGAGTTCCTAACTTGAGCTCCAGAGGCTCCACCCCTGGGACCCCTAACCCTACCTCTAGGGGCCCCACCCCTGGAACCCCTAACCGTAGCTCCAGGGACCCGACCCGTGGGGCCGCTAACCCTAGCACCTGGGGCCCTACCCGTGGGGCCCCTAACCCCAGTTTCAGTGACTCCTCCCCTAGGGCACCTAACGCTAGCTCTAGATGCACTACCCATGGGGTCCCTATCCGTAGCTCCAGGGGCCCTACCCATGGAACCCCTAACCTAGCTGCAGGGGCCCTACCCCTTCAGGACCCCTAAGCCTAGCTCCAGCGACCCTTCCCGTGAGGCCTCTAATCCTAGCTCCAGAAGCCCTACCGGTGGGACCCTTTACTCTAGCTCCAGGGGCCCTGAATGTGGGGCCCCTAATGCTAGCTCTAGGGGCCCCACCCCTGAGACACCTAACCCTAGCCCAAGAGGCCCCAACCGTGCGGCCTCTAACACTAGCTCAAGGGGCTCTAACCATTGGACCCCTAACCCTAGCTCCAGGGGCCCCATTCCTGGGGCCTCTAACTCTAGCTCCAAGGACTCTACCCGTGGGGCCACTAACCCTAGCTCCACGGGCCCTACCCGTGGGTCTCCTAACCCTTGTTCCAGGGGCCCTACCACTTGAGCCCCTAGCCCTAGCTCCAGGGGCTCAACCCGTAGAGCCTCTAAACCTATGTCCAGGGGCTCCACCTCTGGAACCCCTTACCCTAACTCAAGGAACTGATCCCTGGGGCTCCAAACCCTAGCTCCAAGGGCCCTACCCATGGGGCTCCTAACTTTAGCTCCAGGGGCCCCATCCCTGGATCCCCTAACCCTAGCTCCAGGGGCCCTACCCATGTGAACCCTATACCTACCTCCAGGGTAACTGCCCGTGGTGCCCCTAGCCCTATCTCCAGATGCCCTACCAGTGGGACCCTTAACCCCAGCTCTAGGGGCCATACCCATGGGTCCCCTAACCCTTGATCCAGGGGCCCCATCCCTGGGCAACCAAACCCTAGCTCCATGGGCCTTACCCGTGGGACTGCTAACCCTAGCTCCAGGGGCCCTACACGTGGGGCGCCTAACCCTAGCTAGAGGGGTCCCACATCTAGGACCCCTTACCCTAGCTCCAGGGCCCATCTCTGTGACCCCAATCCCAAGTTGCAGGGGCCCTACCCATGGGGTTCCTAACCCTAGTTTCAGAAACCATATAGGTGGGACCCCTAACCCTTGCTCCACGGGCCTCACCCCTGGAACCTCTAACCCTAGCTCAAGGGACCTCATCCCTAGAGCCCCTAACCCTAGCTCAATGGGCCTTACCCGTCGGACCCCTAACCCTAGTTCCAGGGGCCATACCTATCTGGCCCTTAACCCTGGCTCCAGGGGCCCTACATATGGAGCCCCTTTACCTAGCTCAAGAAGCCCTTCCCCTGGGACCCCTAACCCTAGCACCAAATTCCGTACCCATGGGACCCCTAACCTTAGCCCCAGGGGCCCTACCAGTAGGGCCCTTATCCCTAGCTTCAGGTGCCCTACACGTGTATCCCTAACCATAGTTCCAGGGGCCCTACCCTAGTGCTCAGAACCATAGCTCCAGGGGCCCTTCCCGTGTATCCCTAAACCTAGCTCCAGGGGCCCTACCCATGGGGCCCATAACCCTAGCTGCAGGTGCGCTACCCATGGGGCCCCTAACCCTAGATCCAGAGGCACTACCCATGGGACCCCTAAACTTAGATCCAGGTGACATAACCGTAGGGCACCTCACCCTAGCTCCAGGCTCCCCACCAATAAGATCGCTAACCCTAGCTCCAGGGGCCCAACCCTAGGACCCCTAACCCTAGCACCATGAGCCCCACCCCTGGGGCCCGTCACCCAGAGTCCAGGGTCCCTACCTGTGGGGCCCCTAACCCTAGCTCCAGATGTCATACGCGTGGGCCCCTAACCCTAGCTCCAGGGACCCGACCCCTGGTACCCCTAACCCTAACTCCATGGGCCCCATCCCTGCAGCCTCTAACCGTAGCTCCATCGGCCCAGCCCATGGGACCCCTAACCCTAGCTACAGAGTCCTTACCCGTGGGACCCCGAAACCTAGTTCCATGGGCTCTACCATTGGGTCCCTAACCCTAGCTTCAGGGACTATACCCTTAGGGCCCCTAAACCTAGCTCCAGGGGCCCTACCCGTGGGGTCCCTAACCCTAGCTCCAGGGGCTCTACCCATGGGGCCCCTATCTCTAGCTCCAGGGGCCTTACCCTTGAGAAACCTCACCCTAGCTCCAGGGACCCTACTCCTGGAGCCCATAACCCTAACTTCAGGGGCCATACCCGTGGGGCCCCGAAACCTAGCTCCAGGTGCCCCATCCCTGGGGCCCCTGACCCTAGCTTTAGGGACCCTGCTCGTAGGGCCCCAAACTATAGCTCCAGGGGCCCTACCCATTGGGATCCTAACCCTAGCTCCCGGGGCCCTACCCATTGGGCCACTAACCCTAACTCCTTAGACCCTACCCGTGAGGCCCCTAACCCTAGCTCCAGAGGCCCTAACCATAAGGTCTCTAACACTTGCTCCGGGGGCCCTACCACTGGGGCCCCTAACCCTAGCTCCAGGGACTCCTTCCCTGGGGCCCCTAACTCTAGCTCCAGGGGCTCAACCCGTGGGACCCCTAACCCTAACTGCAGGGCCCCTACCTGTGGGCCCCTAACTCTAGTTCCAGAGGCCTTACCCGTGAGACCCCTAACCCTAACTGCAGGGCCCCTACCTGTGGGCCCCTAACTCTAGTTCCAGAGGCCTTACCCGTGAGACCCCTAACCCTAGCTCCAGGGGCCCTACCACTGAGGCTCATAACCCCAGCTCCAGAGGATCTACTCCTAGGGCTCCTAACCCTAGCTCCAGGGATCCTACCCATGGGACCCCTAATGGAAACTCCAGGGGCTCTAACCCTTGGGGCCCTAACCCTACCTCCAGGGGCCCCATCCCTAGTTTCCCTAACCCAGCTCTAGGGGCCCTACTCGTGGGGCTTCTTCCCCTAGCTCCAGGGGCCCTACCCATGGTTCCCCTAACCCTAGCTCCAAGGGCTCTACCAGTGGGACCTTAACCTAGCTCCAGGGGCCGTCCTCGTGGTGCCTCTAACACTAGGTCCAGAGGCCCCAGCCCTGGGAACCCTAACCCTAGCTCCAGGGGCCCTACATGTGGGAACCATAATCCTAGCTCCAATGGCCCTACCTATGGGACCCCTAACCTTAGCTTCCGGGGCCCTACCCCTTGGGTCCGTTACCAAAGATCCAGGGGCCCTACCCCTTGCGCCTCTAACCCTATCTCCAGGGGCCCTCTCCGTGGGGCCCCTAACCCAAGCTCCAGGGACCCCACCCCTGTATCCTCTAACCCTAGCTCCAGGGGCCCCATACCTGGGGCTCCTAACCCTAATTCCAAGGGCCCTACCCATGGGCCCCCTAACGCTTACTCCAGGCACCCTGCCCGCAGGACCCTTACCTTAGCTAAAGAGGCCCTACCCGTGGGGTCCTTAGCCCTAGCTCCATAGACCCCACCCCCTGGAAACCCAAACACTAGCTCCAGGGGCCCCACCCACGCGAACACTAACCCTAGCTCAAGGGCCAAGTCCCTGGGGCCCAAAATCCTATCTCCAAGGGCCTTAGCCATGCACCCACTAACGCTAGCTACAGGGGCTCTACGAGTGGAACCACTAACCCAAATTCCAGGGGCCCTACCCATGGGGCCCCTGTCCCTAGTTCCAGTTTCCTAACCCATGGGACCCCTAACCTTAGGTAAATGGGCTCTACCCCTGGGGCCCCTAACCGTAGCTCCAGGCACCCCACCACTAGGACCCCTATCCCTAGATCCAGGGCCCACCCCTAGGACCCCTAACCCTAGCACCATGAGCCCCAGCCCTGGGGCCCCTAACCCAAACTCTAGGGTCCCTTCCTGTGGGGCCCCTAACCCTAGCTCCAGAGGCCCTACCCATGCGACCACTAACCCTAGCTATAGGGGCCTTACCCCTGTGTCCCCTAACCCTAGCTCCAGATGCCATATGCGTGGGCCCCTAACCCTAGCTCCAGAGGCCGGACCCCCAGTACCCCTAACCCTAGCTCCAAGGGCCCCATCCCTATGGCTTCTAACCCTAGCTCCAGGGGCCCAACCCATGGGGATCTAACCCTAGCTACAGAGTCATTACCCGTGGGACCCCCAAACCTAGCTCCAGGAGCCCTACCATTGGGGCCCCTAGCCCTAGCTGCAGGGGCCATACCCGTCGGGCCCCTAAACCTATCTACAGGCGCCCCACCCCTGGGACCCTTTACCCTAGCTTCAGGGGCCCCATCCCTGGGGCCCTTAACCCTAGTTCCGGGGCCCTACCCATGGGGCCCCTATCCCTAGCTTCAGGGACCCCACCCGTTGGGCCCCTAACCCTAGCTCCAAAGGCCCTACTCTTGTGACCCCTATCCCTAGCTCCAGGGGGCATACCCCTTGGGCCCCCAGTCCTAGCTCCAGGAACCGTACTCGTGGGGCCCCTATCCCTAGTGTTAGGCCTGAATAAAGATATTGCAGACAAAACCAGGTATGACAACCTGACCAAAGTCAGGCTAACAGAGGTTTTTGGGTAATTCCTGAGTGGAAAACACTGAGAAGCAGCAGCATGTCTCACAAGCGCTGGGAAAAAGTGAGATAAGCGAGAAGCTGCATTCCTGGCATAGTACCAGATGTGCTGTGTTAGGGCAGCTCCTTCGAAGAACTGATAAGAGCCCTAGTTTCCCAACCTCCTTGTTTTCACTCCCTGGTTTTGTTCGTTGTTTGTTTTTAACTCCCCTACATTTCTAACTTTAGGTATGTATGTATACTAAAGGTGTCTAGTTTCTAGTTAAAAGAAGGGAGTGGGTTGCTCCAGTGAATAATTTATGACACGACAGAACTGTCTATATAGGCTTATACTAAGATTTAAAGAGCGGGCTGGTTCTCTTGGGAGACGAGCTGCTCTCTATTGATGCGTGACTTGTCAATAAAGAGCTTTTGATCGGATCTTGCTGGTGTTGCCTGTCTCTCTCGCGGTCAGACAACTAACTTTGCCATCTGGGGGTTAGAGTCCCTGACACTAGCTCCAGGGGCTCTATCCCTGGGGCCCCTGACCCTATCTCCAGGGGCCCTACCCGTGGGGACCCTAACCCTAGCTCTATGGGACCTCCCCATGGGGCCCCTAGCCTTAGCTCCATGGGCCCTACCCGTGGGGACCTTAACCCTAGCTCCAGGAGCCCCATCCTTGGGGCCCCTAAATCTAGCTCCTGGGCTCCTGCCCGTGGGGCACCTAACCCTAGCTCCAGAGGCCCTTCCCTTAGGATCCCTAACCCAAGCTCCAGGGGCCCTATCTGTGGGGCCCCTAACCCTAGCTCCTGAGGTCCCACCTGTGGGAGCTCTAACCTTAGCTCCTGGCTTCGTGCCCATTTGACCCATAATCCTAGCTCCAGGGGACCTACCCGTGGGACCCCTAATCTTAGCTCCAGGGGCCTTACCCCTGGGGTGCCTAACCCTACCTTCAGGGGCCCTACCCGTGGGGCCTCTAACCCTAGTTCCAGGGGCCCCACTCCTGGAACCCCTATCCCTAGCTCCATGGGCCCCATCTCTGGGGCTCCAAACCCTAGCTGCATGGGCCCTACCCCTGGGTCCCCTAACTCTAGCTTCAGGGGCCCTACCAGTGGGACCCCTAACCCTAGTTCCATAGGTCCCACCCCTTGGACCCCTAACCCTTGCTCCAGAGGCCCCATTGCTGGGGATCCAAACCCCTGCTCAAGGTGCCCTGCCCATGGGGCCGCTAACCCTAGCTCCAGTGGCCCCACCCCTAGACACCCGAACACTAGCTCCAGGCACCCCACCCCTGGGACCCCCAACCCTTGCTCCTGTGGCCCTGTCCCTGGGGCTCCTAGCCCTAGCTCCAGGGTCCCTACATGTGGGAACCCTAACCCTAGCTCCAAGGTCCCTTCTCGTGGGACCCTTAACCCTATCTGCAGGCCCTGTACCCATGGGCCCCTAACCCTAGCTTCAGAGGCCCTACCCATGGGGCCCTTTACCCTATGTCAAGGGGCCCTATGCATGGGTCCCCCAACCCTAGCTCAAGGGGCCCTATCTCTGGGGCCCCTAAACCTAGCTCCAGGGGCCCTGCCCGTTGGACCCCTTTGCCTAGCTCCAGGGTCCCTTGAAACACTTGGGAAAATGTGTTTGACTGTTCAGGCATTGGGAGCTCAGCTAAGAATGCAAATGCTTTTCAAAGACTGCGGGGACTGTTGGATTGCTGGAGTCCTCAGTCTCCCCTCCCTCCCTCCATGAACGTCCATTTGATTCTTTGGCTTTCCGTTACGCTTGTCACGCAGCACTGTGCTGAATCCCGGCTGTGGACTCTGTCTATCATAGCCTGGAGATTTTTTCAAATGCTTTGTCATTTCGTCTTCTGTAACGGATCTCTGATAGAACAGATTTGTCTCTCCATACAGCGATCAGATCCAGTACCTCCCAGACGGTCCACGCTGGAGCTCGTTTTGGGTTTGGGACTGCATCGCCACCTGTGCTGATCAGAGCTCCATGCTGGGCAAACAGGAAATGAAATTCAAAATTCGCAGGGCTTTTCCTGTTTACCTGGCCAGTGCATCCGAGTTCAGATTGCTTTCCAGAGCGGTCACAAGGGTGCACTGTGGGATACCGCCCGGAGGCCAATACTATTGAATTGCGGCCACAGTAACCCTAATCCAACATGGCAATACTGATTTCAGCGCTACTCCCCTCGTCGGGGAGGAGTACAGATATTGGTATTAAGAACCCTTTATATCGATATAAAGGGCTTCATTGTGTAGATGGGTGCAGGGTTAATTCGTTTTAATGCTGCTAAATTCGGTTTAAATGCGTAGTGTAGACGAGGCCTAAGAAAGCGGCTGTTTGACCTACAAACAACGACAAAGTAAAACCTGCAAGAGCAGCCTTTCAGTTCAGAGGCCTGAGAATAAGATGTTACTAATAACTGATGAAAGAGTTACAAACGACTCAAAACCATACTCAGAACAAACCAAATGGGAACACAGACAACACCATTTTTCTTCGCTGCTCTTCAACCACGATATTCTTCCCATAGGGAGGTCCACCGCTCCTGGGGGTTCAGTGCCACAGTAACAGGGTGATGTGTGCAAGGGATGGAGGAAGCTGCTATTCCATCTCCCTAGTCCAAAAATCAGTTTAATAGCTAGTCCTGAGATAGAGGAAGTATCAGTTATTAAAGTCATAAGAACTTATTTAACATTGTGATTCCAGCCAATGTTAAAATGATCTAACATTCAGGTTAATAGAAACCTTTCTAGTCCTCTGCATAGAACGCTCAAATGATGCAAAAATAGCAAGTTTGCTTTAAAAAGTCATAAAAGGGGTGTCATCCAGAATCTGACACTTGGTGAAACGTAAGTCTAGAACACACAACCAGTTTGGGAATTGTGCTCTGCTTCTTAACAATCTGCCCTGAGGTTGCCACTCACAGTCACAAGCTACTCCAGATGGCTGGGGCCCTCTCATGGATCAGTAACTGGTTAGCAGCTTGGAAAGAAAGAGTAGGACTAAATAGTCATTTTTGCAGTGGAAAGGGATAAATAAAAGGCTTCCAAATTATGAGACGAGGCTACAGATATTAGGGCTGGTCAGTTTAGACAAGACCGTAGAGCACCACTTCTCAACCAGAAGTCTGACAAAAGAAACCAGACTTGACCCACATCCCCAAGCCACCAAGCCTACCTGCCTGCATTGAAGGGGGAGAGAAAGGGCACAACAAAAAATTGCAGCATCAATGCAGAAGAGAGAACTCTTCCCCTGCCATTATCAGTAAGGGTTGCCTCACAGCCACTGACTCCCTGAACAGAAATAGCAAAAGTCCAACCACAATTCTACTTCCTTTCCACTACAAGAGATAATGTGTGGGAGCTGCTCTCTTGAGACTGTCCTGCTGCTGCCAAGGCACATGGCAGACAGAGCTGGGCCCGCAAGCCGAGGGTTTTGATCGCTTGAAGGCCCAGAGGGAAAAGAGACAAGTGCTCGTGTATCAGAGAA
This sequence comes from Gopherus flavomarginatus, assembly GCF_025201925.1. Taxonomy (NCBI): domain Eukaryota; kingdom Metazoa; phylum Chordata; order Testudines; family Testudinidae; genus Gopherus; species Gopherus flavomarginatus. The sequence continues at coordinate 3,554,888 of NW_026115061.1, read as the reverse complement.
TGGCTTTGATCCATTGACCTCTGGATTATGGGCCCAGCATGCGTCCACTGCACCACTCTGCTGGCTCTTTACTCCTCCTGCCACCCAGCCACCTCTATCTGGATTAGTGCCTTACGAGCTCTCACGCTGGCAGGCATATGCGCCGGCTGCTAGGCAGCTGCCCTGGTCACAGGCTTTTACAGCTTCTACAGGGTAAAAAGGATCTATTTGGGGTTTGGACCCCATTGGGAACTGGGTAGCTGAGTGCCGGAGACGGGAGTACTGCTTAAACTGTTTTCAATTAAGCCTTCAGCTCGTGGGGGATGAGGTTCAGCCTTTGATCCCTGTCTGCAGCAGGCAAGCGCCTCTGGCTCAATCGGCCCCCACCCTGCCCCCGCTGTATTAGCAGACTAAAACCTGGAGTAAGGGCACATGATTTGCAAGGGAACAGGAGCCGGGATCTTGAACAAATGTCAACATTTTAGTAAGATGACGTTCAAAGAAGAAAAAGGTGTATGGTACAGCATTTAGGTGTAGAAGTTTCTGGTGATCAGGGAACAATGTACAGATTACCCAGGGGGTGCGAAGTTCGGTTTAAGATCGGGTGGCGTAAGGAATACAGAATCTGCAATAGCCCTGACTGGGGGTAAAAGGTTAACGTACAGACACTGAGTTAGGATGGTATGTTGTCCATGTGAGGGCTACGTTCAGGTGTGGAGTTTAAGAAGCGGGTACGACAATGAGAATGGATTCACCCACGTTTGCTGAGTTTTAACATTCAGTGTTTTTTAATCTTTGCCACAATCTAGTTTAAGTAGGGTCCATATGAACTCTACCCTGCCATCTGTTGGTGATCTGTTGTAAAGGCCTTTTGGGGCTGATATCATTTGCATGGTTACACCCACCCCAGATTGCATGAGGGGAGTGCTTGTCCAAATGGTCATTTCAGCTGCTGTGGGATCCCCCATCTCTTTGTTATTGGGACAGGAGTAATCAAGTGTATTTTCCTATTTAGTTTGGATCAAGGAGAGAGTAACTGTACCTGGCATTTGAGGCCTGAGAGCTTACCCCTCGCCTGGAAAGGACTCATCATTAAGGGGTATGGGTTCCAAAGCCCGCCCTCCCCAAGTGTGTGGGAAGTAGGAATAGATGTTTGTTCTTGGTCTGATTGATTTTGTGTCTGGCGTCTAAAGACAGAGATATTTTTGAATATCTTTAGAATTGTTGTTAGTACTGAAGTTTCTTATCTTAAAGTTATGCTATTAAATTTCTTCTCCAGTATATTTTGGTGCTGAAAGGTAAAAGGTTGCTTTGGGTGTGCTGTTATGGAGTGAAGTAACAAAGGTTGGTTGCAGAGAGGGTGCACGTGCCACAAAAGTTGTGCCTGTCCCACCCCAGCTGTGGTCCCAGAGTCCAGAATTTGCATAAACTCACCCCCTTACCTGTGACTAACAAGCTTGCCCTGCTAACTCTTCCAGCAAAACAGGCCAAAAAAAGTGTATGCAAGCCCTGTACTGCAGCCCCAGTACTATTTTCGGTTCCTTCCCACAGATCTTTCACTCCACACCAGTCCAGTTCCTTGCTGTTGCTTGTCCAATCACTGCATGCATGTGCTAGACCGGACCCTGAGCTGATTCCTGACTGTTGTGCTCCATACAGCCTGGCCTGTCTGTGTCTCTGTGGTGCAATGGGTCAGCACGTTTGGCTCTTAACTGAAAGGATGGTGTTTCAAGCCCACCCAGGGACAGTGATAAGCCTGTGCTACTTCCTTGCTTTCCTGCGGGCAGGGCCGGCTTTAGGCCAATTCAACCAATTCCGCTGAATCGGGCCCCGCACCCAAGCCCTGCTGGTGCACTGTACTAGGGTGGCCCAGCTTCCCCAGGGGGCAATTTAAAGGGCCTGGGGCTCCCAGCAGGGACTGGAGCCTCAGGCTGTTTAAATTGGCACCAGAGCCCCACTGCTGGAGACTTGGGGGCTATTTAAAAAGTCTGGGGCTCCCCTTGCTTCTACCGCCCCGACCCTTTAAACAGCCCCCGGAGCCCCGCCACTTCCCCAGGGCTCCTGCGGCTATTCAAAGGGCTGGGGCGGTGGAAGCAGGGGAGCCCCAGGCCCTTTAAATAGCCCCCGAGCCCTGGGCTGCTGCTGCTACCTTGGTGGAGGAGGGGGCACTTACCGTACAGGGTAGGCTGTACCTCCTGTACCCGCACCCCTGCCCACAGCCAGCCCCTGCTGCACCCCCTGCCCTGCCTGCACCAGCCCCGCACCCCGTGCCCTGTCTCCAGTCAACCCTTGCCGCACTCCCCTGCCTTAAGCGAGCCAGTCCCACACTCCTCTGTCTCCAGGCCTGCCAACCCCTGCGCACTCCCCTGAGGCCCTGCCTGAAGCCAACCAGCCCACTCCACCCCCACATCCCCCTGCCTGCTGCCAGCCCCTGTCAGCAGCCAGTCCCACACACCCTGCCCTGCCTGCAGCCAGCCCATTTGCAGCCAGTCCTGCACCGTCTGTCCTGTCTGCAGCCAGCCCCACACGCCTTGCCCTGCTTGCAGCCAGACCCTACCTCCAGTCAGCCCCTGCCCTGCCTCCAGCCAGCCCCATGTCCACTGGTGCCCTGCAGTTCCCAGGGCAGTAACCCTGCACACACCCTGCAATGAGAGGGGCAGTGAACAGCTGTGACCCACACATGTGCACACCTTAGGGTGATCAGACAGCAAGTGTGAAAAATTGGAACAGGGTGGGGGGTAATAGGATCCTATATAAGCAAAAGACCCCCCAAATCGGGACTGTCCCTATAAAATCGGGACATCTGGTCACCCTAGCACACCCCCAGGGAGTGGCGGGGACCCACACATGTGAAACGGAGCTCATTTCTAGTTCAGGCCCATCTTTTTAAAAAAGAATTTTAGGTAGGGTTAACATACATCCGTATTTTCCTGGACATGTCCAGCTTTTTGATTCTTAAATAGACCATCTGGGAGAAATTTTTAAAAATATGGATGTATGGTAACCCTATTGGTACAAAAAATACATACTGTGGCACATCCCTTAAATCAGAACTTTTTACAGGGAGCCGGCTGCTAAGAAATGAAAGGCTTTTATTTACATGGTTTTTTTTTTAGTCATCCCTGCCGGGGCCCCGCCGAATATGTTCGAATTGGGCCCCGCACTTCCTAAAGCTGGCCCTGCCTGCGGAGAGCCTCAAAGGTCCCATTTTGCTGCCTCTTGGCCTCAGTGCGTTCAGCTAGTGGCCCGAAGACCGGGCTGGATGTCATTCAGAAACCCATCTCCCAGCAGCTGTTCCAAAGGCTCAGGTTTAATCCTCAAGGCCGAGCACAAAAACTTTCAGCCAGGGACATTTCGCTCTCTCCCCGCCTCCACCCAAGTGGCAAAGGAGAAGCAGACGAGACACGCCGGCTCAAAGACGCCACCCTCCCACTTCCCTGTAGGCTGTGCAAAGCTCTTGGCCTGCCTCACGCCTTGTCAGGAAAGCGCGGCCATGCTGCTCACGCCTGAGTCACGTCCGCAGCTTGGCCTGCCCTGGCTGACAGTGTGCAGAGCCACGCCAGTCAATGGCAATTTGAGTCAGGAGCCTAGGCTCTTTCCCCTGACAGCCACACACACTGCACTGCCTGGTGTCCCGAGAGCCTCCTTCCTGTTCTCCCGCAGCACACGCTGCCTGTCAGTGTGGGTGGGAAAAGGGGACCAGGAAGTACTGCAGCCTCATTCCAGGACAGGAGGCCCTCGCCATACCCAGGCCTGCCTCTTGCCTTCAGTCCAGATAGCCTCATGGCCTAGGCTCTTGGTGCTCTGCTGGTCACTGCCTTGCTGGAAGGCCCTGAGGGAAAAGAAGCAAGCACACATGTAGCAGAGGATGGCTTTGATCCATTAATCTCTGGGTTATGGGCCCAGCACACTTTTGCTGCACCATTCTGCTGGTTTTTCATGACCGCTGCCACTCAGCCACCACTATCTGGATTAGCAACTTATGCGCTCTCAAGCTGGCAGGCAGATGCGCAGTCTGCTAGGCAGCTGTCCTGGTCACAGGATATTACAGCTTCTACAGGGTAAAAGGGATCTATTTGGGGTTTGGACCCCATTGGGAGCTGGATAGCTGAGTGCCAGAGACGGGAGCACTTCTTAAACTGTTCTCAGTTAAGCCTTCAGCTTCACCCTCACCTGAAAAGTACTCACCATTAAGGGGTATGGGTTCCAAATGCCAAAAGCATGGGGGAGGTAAGACTAGGTGTTTAGCTGTCTGTGGTGGTTTTAGTTAATTTCCTTTTTGCTGTTCCTGGTGTGTAAAGACAGAGACTTTTTTGAATCTCTTAAAATTGCTGTTAGTGCTGCAGTCCCTCATCTTAAGCTTATGCTATTAGATCTCTTCTGACCTGGAGAGGGAAGTAAACAAAGTGAGAGGGGATACCCTTGCGGCCCCAAGATTTGATCCAAGGAGGAATAGTGGAGTAGAAACCAGAGTAACGGGTGATGCTGGTGGTAGAAAGTTTGTGCACGACGGGGGAAAGAATGTCACTGATGCCAAACGCCGAAAATTAAAAGGTCTGTACACTAATGCGAGGAGCCTAGGTAGCAAGATGGAGGAACTGGAGTTACTAGTGCAGGAAGTGAAGCCGGATATTATAGGGATTACCGAAACCTGGTGGAATAGTACTCATGACTGGAGCACGGGTATTGAAGGCTATGTGCTGTTTAGAAAAGACAGGAAGAAAGGCAAAGGTGGTGGAGTAGCCTTGTACATCAATGATGAAATTAACTGTAGCGAAATAAGAAGCGATGGAATGGATAAGACAGAGTCTGTCTGGGCAAAAATCACACTGGGTAAAAAAGCAACTAGAGCTTCCCCTGAGATAGTGCTTGGGGTGTGCTACAGACCGCCAGGATCGGATTGGGATATGGATACAGACCTCTTTAATGTCTTTAATGAAGTAAACACAAAGGGGAAATGTGTGATTATGGGGGACTTCAACTTCCCGGATATAGACTGGAGGACGAGTACTTGCAAGAATAATAGGGGTCAGATTTTTCTGGATGTGATAGCGGATGGATTTCTTCATCAAGTAGTTGAAGCACCTACGAGAGGGGATGCCATTTTAGATTTGGTGTTGGTGAGCAGTGAGGACCTCATAGAAGAAATGGTGGTAGGGGACAACCTTGGTTCGAGTGATCATGAGCTGATTCAGTTCAAACTAGATGGAAGGATAAACAAATGCAGATCTGGGATTAGGGTTTTTGACTTCTCGAGGGCTAATTTTAAAGAGTTAAGGAAATTAGTTAGGGAAGTGGATTGGACAGAGGAATTAGTGGATTTAAATGCGGAGGAGGCCTGGAATTACTTTAAGTCACAGCTGCGGAGACTGTCGGAAGCCTGCATCCCGAGAAAGGGGAAAAAAACCATGGGCAGGAGTTGTAGGCCAAACTGGATGAGCAAGCAACTCAGAGAGGGGATTAGACAAAAGCAGAAAGCTTACAGGTAGTGGAAGAAAGGCAGGATCAGTAAGGAAAGCTACCTTGGTGAGGTCAGAACATGTAGGGATAAAGTGAGGAAGGCTAAAAGCTGCATTGAACTGGAACTTGCAAAGGGAATCAAAACCAATAGTAAAAGGTTCTACAGCCACATAAATAAGAAGAAAACAAAGAAAGAAGAGGTGGGGCCGCAATACACTGAGGATGGAATGGAGGTTAAGGATAACCTAGGCATGGCCCAACATCTAAACAAGTACTTTGCCTCAGTTTTTAATAAGACCACTGAGGAACCTTGCGATGATGGAGGGATGATAAATGGGAATGTGGATATGGAAGTGGATATTACCGCAACTGAGGTAGAGGCCGTACTTGAACAGCTCGATGGGACGAAGTCGGAGGGCCCGGACAATCTCCATCCGAGGATATTAAAGGAACTGGCGCGTGAAATTGCGAGCCCGTTAGCAAGAATTTTTAAGCAATCGACGAACTCGGGGGTTGTGCCATATGACTGGAGGATTGCTAATGTAGTTCCTATTTTTAAGAAAGGGAATAAGAGTGATCCGGGTAATTATAGGCCTGTTAGCTTGACATCTGTAGTATGTAAGGTCTTGGAAAAAATTTTAAGGGAGAAAGTAGTTAAGGACATAGAGGTCAATGGTAATTGGGACGAATTGCAACACGGATTTACTAAAGGTAGATCGTGTCAAACCAATCTGATCTCCTTCTTTGAGAAGGTGACGGATTACTTAGATAAAGGAAATGCGGTAGATATAATTTACCTAGATTTCAGTAAGGCGTTTGACACGGTTCCGCACAGGGAGCTGTTAGTTAAATTGGAAAAGATGGGAATGAATATGAAAGTTGTAAGGTGGATAAGGAACTGGTTAAAGGGGAGACTCCAGAGGGTCGTATTGAAAGGTGAACTGTCAGGCTGGAAGGAGGTCACTAGTGGAGTCCCTCAAGGATCGGTTTTGGGACCGATCTTATTTAACCTTTTTATTACTGACCTTGGCACAAAGAGCGGGAATGTACTAATAAAGTTTGCGGATGACACGAAGCTGGGGGGTATTGCTAACACGGAGAAGGACAGGGATACTATTCAGGAAGATCTGAACCACCTTGTACACTGGAATAATAGAAATAGGTTGAAATACAATAGTGAAAAGTGCAAGGTCATGCATTTAGGAATTAATAATAAGAATTTTGGATATACGTTGGGGGCGCATCAGTTGGAAGCGACAGAGGAGGAGAAGGACCTTGGGGTACTGGTTGATAGCAGGATGACTATGAGTCGCCAATGTGATAAGGCTGTTAAAAAAGCAAATGCGATTTTGCGATGCATCAGGCGGGGTATTTCCTGCAAGGATAAGGATGTGTTAGTACCGTTATATAAGGCGTTGGTGAGACCCCATCTGGAATACTGTGTGCAGTTCTGGTGTCCCATGTTCAAGAAGGATGAATTCAAACTGGAACAGGTTCAGAGACGGGCTACAAGGATGATCCGAGGAATGGAAAAACTTCCTTATGAAAGGAGACTCAAAGAGCTTGGCTTGTTTAGCCTGGCCAGAAGAAGGCTGAGGGGGGATATGCTCGCTCTATATAAATATATCAAGGGGGTTAACGTTAGGGAGGGAGAGGAATTATTTAAGTTTAGTACTAATGTAGGCACGAGGACGAATGGGTATAAACTGGATATTAGGAAGTTTAGACTTGAAATTAGACGAAGGTTTCTGACCATTAGGGGAGTGAAGTTCTGGAATAGCCTTCCGAGGGAAGTAGTAGGGGCAAAAGACTTTCCTGGCTTTAAGACAAAGGTTGATAAGTGTATGGAGGGGATGTTATGATAGGATCGTTAATTTGGGCAATTGATCTTGAATTACCACCAGATAGGTCTGCTGAATGGTCTGCGGGGAGATGTTGGATGGGATGGGTACTGAGTTGCTGCAGAGAATTCCTTCTTGGGTGCTGGCTGGTGAGTCTTGCCCACATGCTCAGGGTTTAGCTGATCGCCATATTTGGGGTCGGGAAGGAATTTTCCTCCGGGGTGGATTGGCAGGTGCCCTGGAGGTTTTTCGCCTTCCCCTGCAGCGTGGGGCACGGGTCGCTTGCTGGTGGTTTCTCTGCAGCTTGAGGTCTTCAAACCATTTTTGAGGATTTCAATAACTCGGTCCTGGGATAGAGGTTGTTATAAAATTGGATGGGTGGGGTTCTGTGGCCTGCCTTGTGCAGGAGGTCAGACTAGATGATCAGATTGGTCCCTTCTGACCTATGAGTCTATGAGTCTATGTGATATATTCTGGTTCTGAAAGGTAAAAGGTCGCTCTGTGTGTGGCATTATGGAGTGAGGTAGCAAATGTTGGTTGCAGAAATGGGGCATGTGCCACAACAGTCCTGCCCCCCAGCTGCATTCCCTGAGTCCAACCTGCAAAATTTCCATGCAGTCAGAGTGGAAAAGAGCATTTTAACTAACTGTGAAATTGCTTACAACTTTCAGTGTGTAAGTGAGATCAGAACCCCCCACTCTACGTACATCTAAAATTTATACTTAATTATTAGCGATCTTAGGTCTCTAGTATAGAACTGAATTTGTAATATAATTACAAAGAGCTTTATTTTTAAACTAGAAAAGAAAAACACCCATAAAAATCTGCAGTTAGAAACTTCAAAAAAGACCCATAGTACTAAATTTAAATAGTCATTTTCAACCTTTTTTATTTCACTATGCTTTGGAACCCATGTCCCTTGCCTAATGAGATATATGTAGGTTCGGGTGACTCCCAAAAGCATGAACTGCTAAGGACCGTTCTACTGTCCTTGATTCATATCACCAGGATAACTACACTTTATTACTCCTGCCCTAATAAGAAAGAGATTGGGGATCTCACAGCAGCCGAAATGACCATTTGGACAAGCACCTCCATCATGCAATGCGGGGTGGGTGTGACCATGCACATCAGCAACAAAAGACTTTTACAACACATCACCAACAGATGTCAGGGTAGAGTTCATTCTCACCCTGCTTACATCCTCCCCACAACCAAGAATTGGTGCTCCTGGTAAATCACACTCCCTATTATACCAAATCATTGGTATTGAATGCTGAAGTCACAGCTAGCAAAAGTAGCCACCCATCTCTGCCCTGTAGCATCCAGCTTAGCCCTTGTTAACACATAAGTGAGTGGATTGTTCTCTGTCCATACCTGAAACTGAGCACCACACAAGTAGTCTCCAAAGTTCTCAGTGATGGCCCATTTCAAGCCCAAGAACTGCAGCTGGTGGATGGGATAGCAAGTTTTGCTATCAGACAGTCCTCAGCTGGCAAAGGCTACAGATTTACATTTGCCTTCCACTTCCTGGTACGAGACTGCTCCCAAACCCTCCAAACTGGCATCAGCATGCAGGATAAATGGCTTGTTTGGGTCAGCAGAGACTAGGACTGGCACATGAATCAAGCAAATAATGATTTCCCGTAAAGCTCTGTCACATCTCTCATCCCGCCATGTCCCAAATGGAGAGGAGAGGAGCCTCTCCCCTGTTCCAGCCCAAGAACACCAGATCTGTGAAGGCAAGATGTCTGTAGCCCAAACCAGCTCGAGCTGCTGGGGAGAGGAGTTCTCCCCTCAGCCCAGGCCCACTGGAGTTGCTATTGCAGTGGGGGAGAGATGTCTTTCATCTAGTTCTTAGATGCCCTGATAAGATGGGGGTTGAGTTTTTTCTTCCCACCTACAGCTCAAACTTCTTTTTCCCCCACCACTTTCTGCTCTAGCCTGATCTCCCTTTTTCACCTCTATTCTCTTTTTCCTGGTCTTGTTCCAGAGCCCTGACAGCCCAATTCTCTGCCCTAGCCCCGTGCCCTCTACTGCACCCTGAACCTCTCATTCTAACCCCACCCTAGAGCCTGCACTCCCAGGGCCAGTGACCTCATCCACCTGCACTCCAACTCTCTGTCCCATGTACCCTGATTTAGGGTGTACTAATAATATTAATTTGGATAATATGATGAAAATTTAATTTATTAGCTTACATTTTATTTAATTTAATTGAGTTATAAAGTTACAGTTGCTTTACTGCTATTCAATAGATACATACGGCATTATATACAACAAAGTATACTGCTGGCTCCACAAAACAACAACACACACACACCTGCCCCAGCTTCTCTCAATTCACTGGGTTTTGGAACCCATGTCCCTTGTCTAGCAAGTACCACCCAACTGAGGGTGAGTCATTTGTCACCAAGCAGTCCCACAGCTCGTAGTCTGGGACAGGGTAGGCGTGCCTATGCAAATACACTCTCTGAAATTCTTTCCACCAGATGTCAGGGTAGAGCTTATCCTGACTCTGCTTACAATTAAATAAAATTAAGTGTTTAATTAATATAGTAAAAATATATCCTGACTCCTCCTAATAACACCACAATGTGAAATAAGAACAGAGAAAAATCTTGTCAGTGAAGACAAGTGAAGTTTCACAAATGATCTTCCCATTATTAATTTCCATGCTGCCCCCATTGGAGGTCTGGACACCTCCACTGTCACTGCTCTGCATTCACCTTCCCCTAGAATTGTTCTTGGACATTCCCAAAAATGAAAAATTGTGCACTTCAGAATGCGAATAGTGACCCCGTCTCCTTCCTGCACCTGCTCTACATTGCTCCACAGCAGCTTCTTCCCCTGCAGAGTCACCCCAGCACGGCAGTGCAGCCGCCCAGGGGTCAGCAGGGGCCCCTGGCAAGGACAGTGGGTGCAGATAACAGCCCCGTCTGCCTGGCAGTGAGTCAGCTGTGAAAAAGCAAAACCCCCTCCCAGAAGTACAGAGACTGAATTCCCCGACTTTAACATCATGACCCCCTCTAGAAAGCCACACGTGTCAGTTGTATTTTCACAGGGAGATACAAAAATCAGGTGACACAAATTTTTAAGTTGAGTAAATAAAGTTGAGGAGATAGTTATTAACCTCACAGAAATATACTAAAGATCCCTCAACATAACACCTGAAGGGGAAATATGAACAGAGACAAACCTTGTCAGCAAAGGCTCATTTCCCAAACAAGCCTCAAAATGTTACGAATTCCCACCCCTCCTCCACAGGAGCTTTGTGCAGTGTCACTGTTCTGTAGGCAGCTTCCCATTCAATGCTGTTGTGGGCCTTTCCCAGGTCTGGAAATGTATCAACGACAGAATTTGAAGAGCAAACCTGGCTCCCCGCACCAGGGGGGATTTGAGTGTTTGGTCCCTGTCACTTAGTCTTTGTCAATAGTACAGACGCCAGGGGAGGGATCTTGGCACAGGGGCTGGTAGGGGAGAAATAATTGTAGATTCTGACCTGTGCTCTGGAGAGAAGGTAATAGTTGAGGGGGCATTTTTGTCTCCTCCCCTGCCTCAGTGTCCCCTGGGCCGGATTCTACATTCCACAGGACAAATGAGGGGATGATATCACTTAGTGAATAAAAGCTAGTGCTCCATGGGAGGTTTGAATTCACAACCTCAGTATAGCTCCTCTCAGCACTGCCCTATAAGTACTGTGCACTAGCCAGTTGTGCCACTGGAGCACCTGTTAGCTGTTATTCTCCAAGACCTCTAGGTTGATAAGGGCGAGGAGTGACCCTAAAACATTCTCAGTGGAGCTGAGAGCCGGTAGCGACAAGTGTTGTACTCGGTGAGGTGGATTCTTCTTAAGGGTTCCAGGCCCCATTTGACCTTTTTGTTCTTCCCTGTGTAATAACAGAGCTGATTGAGACTCACTGCAGAGTCTTGCTGCAGACCAACAGATCTGAAATCACTGATCACCAGGTCTAAGCATTAGTCCTGCTTTGGGACAGCGTCTCTCATCCAACAAACTGCCCAGTCTGCACTAGCAGTGAGGCTCCCTCACTAACAGCTGAAATCAGGGAGAGCTGTGTGAAGTGCAGGGCCCCAGGGGTGCTTGAACAGGGGGGAACAACACCCCAGGACTTTTCAAAATGGGAGGGCTCTGCCTTGCCCCTTTGTAATGACCGTAAGGGCGAGTGAGCGTGGGGAGGGAGCAGAGAACAGTGAGCGGGAGGCGGGGCCTTGGGGGGAAGAGGCAGCATAGCAGCGGGACCTTGGGGAGAAGGGGGGGCAGGGGCGTGGCCTCGAGTGGCAGGGAGGGGGCTACTGTTTGGGCTCTGGTGACTGCTACTTTTAGGCAGGGCTGCCCAAAGGGGGACAAGTGGGGCAATTTGCCCCAGGCCCTGGGCCCTGCAGGCGCCCCACAAGCCCTGGCCGAGAATCCCTTCCCTGGCTAGAGGCTCCTTTTTACATTTTACTGGCCCAGCAGCAGTCTGGCTCTTCGGCGGCACTTTGGCAGCGGGCCCTTCACTCACTCTGGGTCTTCGGATGCACTTCGGCGGCGGGTCCTTCAGCGCTGCCCAAGACGCAGTGTGAGTGAAGGACCCGCTGCCACTGAAGACTCAAAGCGCCTCCCAGTAAGTACAGGCGCCGCAGTCAGTGGCGCCTTTTTTATGTCTGCTCCTCCGCTTTGCCCCAGCAGGCCCCTGAATCCTCTGGGCGGCCCTGCTTTTAGGGAGCCTGTTCCACTCCTGGTGGGACCACAAGATATCCCAGAGCAGAGAGGGGCTAGCAGAGCGGTGCCAGGGTGGAATGGCAAGTGGCCGGCAATGTGGCCAGACAGCGGAGGGAGAAAGGGGATTTCCCCCGGGAGGTGAGAGGTGAACTCTGGGTTTTCACTGACCCAGGACAGCAGCTGTGGGTGAGGTGCAGTGAAGGGAGGGACACATCCAAAGAGCTTTTGGTGTCTGGATTTAAGAGCCCGAGGCAAAAGACCACTGCCTAGCGCACTGTGGGTGGGTGTTTTGCTCATAGTGTTGTGTTATGAATCCTGATTGTGGTGTTTTCCCAAGTTAATACAAGGTGATTTTCCTCCTTTTTCTTAGTTTTTTTTCTATACTCAGTGGTTGTGAGTGGGGAGAGTATCACCTCTTCGAGGCACCCAGTGGCCAGGGTTAGTTCCCCCCGATTGCTGGGTGGGGGCTTAAGCAGATTGTGCACCCAAACAGGGAATTGTAACTTCAACCTTCATAGTAAGAGCCAGAGGTGCAACCTGACTCTGCTTGGGGCGGAAAAATACATAACGCCGCCCCTGGTCAGGGAATTGCCCACATTGAGCACAAGGTGAGAGCTGTGTGATCTGAACTGTCCATTGGCACCACCGTGCACTGGGCTGTCGACATGCTCTCCTTCACAGAAATCCAGTCAATGCGACTCCTGGCCTGTCCCTGCAGAAAGATGTACCCCCTCTGCGGCTCTAAGCTGACCTCACTACAGACCTGTGCCATGTAATGCTCATTGTAAAAATGTTTCCTCTGACAGTTGGGAAAACACCAACAACAAACAGTCCAGAGGAAGGGAACCAGTTCCTTCCATTTCTTAATTGGGGACCATACACACTAATATAGCCCTAACCAGTGCCACAGAGCACAAAGCCCACCAGTAACGTCCTCCCTGGTCAGAGCTCCAGCACCTTCTGTACTTGCACTGCAAATGTGAAGAAGAAGACTCCAACCCCATCATTCTTCCCTGGCCTGGAAGACCAAAGAGACAGGCCCTTCTTCCAGTCACCCTCTGCCTATCAATCTACCCTAAACTCATGAATGTGTATTTCCTGAACACCCACCATGCCCAAGTCCAACTGCTCCAAGGCACTGAACATCAAACACCTCTTCCTGGGCCCCCAAATCCCTGCCTTCTTCCACATGGCCACTTTTACAGATGCCCCTTCCCTGGTACTACCCCTGCTCAGCAGCCCAGTGGCACCATTCCTGAGGGTCACCCTACCTCACTGGCTTCCTGCCATGTTGGGAAAGACAGCTCTCATCCTAAAAGTTCAGGTGGGCCAACCAGATGCGGAAGTCCACATTATCTTTTCCTACTGCAGAGCTCAAGGTCGGAGATTCACCCTGGGTGCAGAAACTATTGTGCACCAAGAGAGCAAGCCATCACTGCGCAAAGAGGGATGAAAGGGCCTACCAAAGCCTGAGATTGAACGAGGAACCTTTAGATCTTCAATTTAATGCTCTCCCAACTAAGCTACTTTACAAGCTGTTTAGCAGTGTTTTGGCCTGCTGCTTCTCTGTCTGGATGGTTTTGCAGCAGTTGCATGCAAAAAGAACGTCATTGGGAGTGGCCCATGAAGACACTTTTGCCTGCCTTGCTCAGCTTGATTTACTTTCTCATCCCATTCCTGCCTGAGTTCCCGGGTTGACCTGGTGGCAGAAGGCGACTGGGAGCCAGTGGCACGGGGAGAAAATCAGCTGGACCCTGAGCTAGACTAGACCCTGGCAGTGAGAGTCTGGTCACCATTTGCCGCCCCACCCTGTTGTCCTGGATTCCCCTACTGGGTGTCATTTAAGGAGGGAAGTGGGGCTTCTGCTTCCTCTCCCTGATTTTCACACGGCAAAGGAGTGCAAACAGGAAAACGAACGGCTGCTCCACACCCCCACTGGAGGAACCCGACGCCCTTAGCTGTGGTGAGTAAAAAGTGACTGTTGGCTGACAGAGCCTGTCCCCGAGGAGCTGGAACAGCAGCTGCCGCCTCCCCCTCAGCTCCAGGCTGTGGGAAATGCTCATTGCCTGGCTGCATGGGCGGATGCTGCTCCGTGCTCTGGAGAGCGTCTGTATTGATCTGTCAACCCCCGGTCTTCACTGAGCCAGTCTGGTAAGGTCCCAAGTGCCCCCTTCGGCCTTCGGCTTTAATTTGCACCTGGATGCATTTAACCATAAGTTGCCATGGTGGTATTCCAACGATGTTTTTTTTTCCAGTCATGTCTCCACATGTGGACTGCAGAGGGCTGGTAGTCTAGAACCATTGTGGCAGCTCTGCACTGCATGGGAAATTCCTCAGTAGCCAAATACATTATCTGAGCTGCAGAAGAGGATGGCAACAAAGGAAAATCGGACCCAGAATTGTTACACTGGTGTAAAAGAAGAGTAAGTGAGAAGAAGAACAGTTTTCCTCAAACAGTTCAGAATGGAATGACTGTGTCTTTTGGCTAAATTATCTACAGGATGCTAATGAGTATCATCTTGTGTGGGGTGTAGAGGAGCCTGGTAGCCATTACAAACGTATTTAAAGTAACAGAGAGTCCTGCAGCACCTTATAGACTAACAGAAGTATTGGAGCATAAGCTTTCGTGGGTGAATACCCACTTCGTCACATGCATGGGAGTCTAATGTAATATAATCGCTACTGTAATATAGAAAGTTTTCCTCCATTTAAAGTGTATATATTCCCAATAAGCATATGATGATGGTTATAAAAATCCCCTTCTATCTCTGGCCTTTAATCTTTTTTCTCCAGATGTGGTAAAGTTTAAGGGTGAGACTTTCAAAAGCATTTGATATTGGCCTAACTGCTCCCACAAAATTGTATGGGAGTTGTACCAATAACGTCAGTGGGAGCAGCGTTCAGCCAATACTGAGCAGTTTTGAAAATCCCACCCTAAACTATTAAAACTAAAATTTGAATTAAATTATTAATAAATAAAACAAAACCCTAGACTCCAGTTGATGAGAGTTAGTTTCTGACTAAAGCCTTTCAAGTAGTAGTTTTATTTGGAAAAGGTAAATGACCACTTAAAACCATATTTAGGGCCTGCATGTCCTTCCAATAAGCAGTGAAGTTTAAAACTTCAATGATTACATTCTTTGAAGGAATGTGTGGTATAATTTTTGCCATTTGTATCAACCTGTCTTGTAAAACATTAGGGACAGTAAAAAAGGGGTAGTATCTGAATCCAGTTTAGTTTTAAGGCTGCTGTTTGATTTGACTTCTAGTTAGGCCCATGGTTGAAAGTCACTGGCACTGAAATCTTGCAAGCTGTTTTCACAAGTTTTTAGGACAAAATGATACAAGGATGGAGTCACTGATTTTCTGAGACTTCTACCATCTTTAACTATTGTGATCAGCTGTTCTTGAGAGAGAGAGTCCTTACTGTTTGAGATCCAAATCCGTACCTAAACTGTAGGGGTGGGGCTTAAAGGAATTGGATTTGAGGTTCTGGTTATGGCCTGCCTCTCTAAAATATTTAACTTCTAAGCAGTATCTTACTTTGTCACCAATACTAGGCACCAATAAGATATAATCTCTACTGTAACGTAGAAAGTTTCCCTCCATTTAAAATGTGTTGCTACTTGCAGTGATAAAAGATGATCCTTAGTTTTACTATATATATATATATATATATAGATAAATCAAACTGAAGTGCTCATACAACATTAGTTTATTCCAGTTTGTTAAATATGCAAATATAATAATCGTTATAGCTGTAATAATTATGCTTTTCCAGTTAGCTGAGGCCTTTATTGCTTTACTTGGGATGAATTTGGGAGCTGTGAATGTTACCCTGATTTGGTCCATAAATAGCCAGCCTCAGGGATATTTCTGTTTTAACCTTATTCTAACACCTAACACTTAATTTGGATTAGATGGGAAGTGTGTTGTGTAGTTTTAGGAAGCAAGACACGGTAACTTATGACAAGAGTTCCAGAGCTGTTTGTTGGAACCAGCTCTTCAGTATCACATACTGAGGGCCTGATTCTTTGCTATCTTATATCAGTGTTGGCTCCATTGGCTTCAGTTCAGCAAGAGGAGAACTGGGTCCTGGAACTTTAAGCATTCTCTTATACTTGGCAGCTGTGGTTACAGAAATGTACTTTATAACAGTTTTTACTTGAGAATATGTTACTGAGAGATGAAAACCCAGATCCTCTGCTATGGAATGGTGCAGCTCTTGTGGAGCAGGGGCAAGTGAGGATGTGCAAAGATCTGCTCCCCCAATGCTGGTCTGGCTGTATGGTGGTCTGGCCCCTTGGTGTAGCTTAAGTCAGCCTCGAAGGATCAGCTAGGTGTAGAGAAGCCTCAGCCAAACCTGTATCCCAACAGCAGGGATGGGAAGGAGAGTGAAGGAGCCACTCCCTTGGCTCTACACCAGCAGAGAGTTCCCATATACAAGGCTGTACCTCTCTTGGTCAGCTCTGCTAGACTTAGGGCCAAAATCTGCCTGCGGTGAAGTGAATATTGCACACTGGAGGATCTGATACAAATAGTCCTGTAGAAAAACATAGACCATTTCAGCCCAAATGCTGCTGAGTTCTTTACTACAGAAATACAAAGGGAGGAAGCATCCCCAAAGTCTGAAGAAAGTGATATGTCACACTAGATTGATCAGCCTTTCCTATTTCAAGCGCCACTGTCTACGTGCCAGAATAAACACATTCCTCTCTTGGAACATGGTTCTAGAGGAAAGACAAATGTAACACGCTGTGAACCAAATCATACTCTGCCCCAATGAACACATTAGTTTAACTGGAAAAATCATTAGTGACTAAGGGGATGAGAAGACGTGGCCTGATTCTCAACTGCCCTGCACCTTGTGTTATGTCCACCAGTGCAAAGTGCTACCAAAGCACTAGTGTCAATGCAAAGTGCTGCCACAAAACTATTACAATGACCACATGAGATACAGGGCAGTTGAGAATCAGGCCCCCTCACCCCCATCCTAAAGCCATAAACTCTTTCCCAATCAATGACTCTCAATCTTCTTAAATTACAGTGGGTTTTTTTTTTCTCTCTCCTTGCAATATATATCATTTAGGCTGAGGGGGAAAAAACTCTTTTAAGCAGGCTCTGCAGCCACCTTTTTTTTTCACTTTAATGGTCCAATCCTGTTCCCATTAAAATCCAGGGCAGAACACTAATTGGTTTGCAGGAGCAGGGTGTTATTTCCCTATATTTCAGAAGTATAACAAATGCCATACACAGAGGCCCATATTTTCAACAGGATCCTTTGATTTTTTTTTTGGGGGGGTGCCCAATTTGAGGCACATAGGGCTTGATTTTCAGAGGTGTTGGGTGTCTAGAGCTACTAAATGAAATCAGAGGGAGCTGCAGAACATCTGACAAATCACATGCTAGGGGTGAGATTTTGTGTGGCCCCTCTAAGAAGTGTAGCAGATAACTCTGAATCTAAGGGGAGGCTGATTAAGGCGGCCTTAACCATCTTTGCACTGTCCTGATCTTTGACTGCTCCAGGGACTGAAACGGCCCCCCAGAATAACTTAGACCCCCCAGGGCTACGGAAATTATGTTAGACTCCCAGCACTGCCCTATGGGTACGGCCTTACCAAATTCACGGTCCATTTTGGTCAATTTCATGGTCATAGGATTTTAAAAATAGTAAATGTCATTATTTTAGCTATATAAATCTGAAATTTCATGGTGTGTAATTGTAGGGATCCTGACCCAAAAAGGACCTGTGGGCAGGGACACAAGGTTATTGTAGGGAGGATTGTGATACTGTTACCCTTTACTTCTGTGCTGCTGCAGGTGGCGATGCTGCCTTCAGAGCTGGGCAGCTGGAGAGCGGTGGCTGCTGGCCGGGAGCCCAGCTCTGAAGGCAGAGCTGCCAACAGGAGGGATTGCATGGTATGGTGTTGCCACCCTTACTGCTGCAGAGCTGGGCCCTCAGTCAGAAGCTGCCACTCTCCAGCCGCCCAGCTTTGAAGACAACAGTGCAGAAGTAAAGGTGGCATGGTATGGTATTGCCACCCTTCTGCTCTGCTGCTGGTGGGGTTCTGCCTCCAGAGCTGGGTACCCGGCCAACAGCCACCACTCTCCAGCCACCCAGCTCTGAAGGCAGCACAAAAGTAAGGGTGGCAATGCCATGACCCCCCCTAAAATAACCTTGTGACTGCCCTGCAACTCCTTTTTGGGTCAGGACCCCCAATTTGAGAAATGCTGGTCTCCTGTGTGAAATCTGTATGGTATAGGGTAAAAGCACACAAAAGACCAGATTGCATGGGGCTGAGACCAGATTTCACAGTCCGTGATGCATTTTTCACTGCCGTGAATTTGGTAGGGCCCTACCAATGGGTCACAGCACTACCTGGAATCTTGACAGTACTGCATGTCATGGCCCTGTCCTCCAATTCACCCCCTCCCACTCCTGGACCCCACCCTCAGTACACCCCCTATGTCAGGGTTTGTGAGAGGATCCTCACAGGGCAGTCTTATGGCTGTCTTGTGCAGAGCCTGCACCGGAGGAAACCTTGATTAGCTGGAACTGGGGCTTTCAAGCTTCTTTATGCCTGTCCAGTCCATTTTACTCAGTGTAAGGGGCCAGAATGGAGGTGAGGATTTCACCTGTAGGTGTGTCAGTATGGGCACCGCAGAACTAGGGTTCACATTTTGCCAATAATGTGTAATAAAAACAAATACAAATCTGCTGTGGAACAAGAAGAAGTAAAATTAGTGATTTAGCAATATAAAGCGAAGATGCTGTCTCATATCAGCAAGTTTCATGCTAGTCTTTAGTTGATAACATAAACCACATTTGTTAACATTGATTGGCGTTAAGACACAGAGTATTTGTTAGTACTCAAAATAACCATGAAAATGCAAATAATGTGAGCACATCAGAATTATATGTAAAATGTATAGTACATTCCCATAAACTTAAAAATAAGTGTTAAGCATTTGGCTTTTCTGAAACGTATAAAAGCCTGAATAGGTAGAAATGAGCATAGAGACCACCCTCATCCTTAAATTAAATTCTGAATTCAGTGATTAGTGTTTTCTACCAATATGATTTTTTCCCTCAACATTCTAGGCCAGATCCTCAGTACTTCTTTGAGCAACTTCAGCAGGTGAAAAAGGACCGTGAAGCCAACTTAACTAGTTACTCAGGGAATCCCTGGGTGATACAGAGCCAGTGACAGCTGCATGCTTCTCATCTTTGCACCCCATCCCTAGGGAAAAGAGCATGGGGCCAGTCACTGCACTCTGACTCTACTCAGCTGCTGGAATGGCCCCTTAAGGCTGTGAACAGCTGGGTACAATTTAGAGCAGCACTGAACATCTGGGTTGTTCTAAGCTGTGCTGCGGGTGGGTGTCTGAATAGCACCAGGGAGGCACTAGCATCAGGAAGACTCAAGACTTGTGAATTCTTGAAGACTTGTGCCCCTCTGACATCCCACCAGTCCTACACTAAGGTCAGCTCTGCCAGACGGGAGGATCAGGCCCTCTGTGTTAAGGTAGCCGGCAGCACATTTCTGCACTGTGACAAAGAATGGCACTGGACTTCAGTTTGTAAGCAGAATAGTTTAATTAGAGGCTTGACTCTCCTGTTAACTAGGGGCTCATTCCTCTTCAGATTATGTGCAATAACCCCCTTTTTTTTGTAAAGACAAGTATATTTCCTATCTGTGTACTTGCATAAGCGCCCCTGGCCCCCATACACTTTGCAAATAAGTCTTACTGCTGGACAGAATTTGCCCAGAGACAAAAACAGGTGCACCAGCAGGTACTGGCTTTAGGAACAATGTTTTCAATCTTACAGCTATTGGTAGATTAATAGATTTAAGGTATTTTGACTTTCATCTTCTTTGTATAACGTTTCTATCTGAATTCATGCTCAGAGATAACAAGGGGCCAAATTCTGCAGTCCTTGAGTTGAGGGAGTCAGACTCCCTCTGAAATTACTTGGGAGTTCTGTTACCACGCTTAAAGGAAACCTATAGTTACAGGCATGGGCTGTCTTTCTCGGGAGTTTAAAGCAGGTAAGCAGCTTGCTACCTTTCTGAAAATTTTGGATCTTCTAGAATCAGATCCTACCTGCAATCACACCCCATTTTCTTCAGTGGAGCTATGTTGATTTATACCAGCTGAGGATTGACCCTTCTATCTTTTGGTGTCTGTGAGAAGCAAACAAACAATTTGTAAATTAAATCTTTTCTACAAAACCTGTTTGTTAGAGTTTACATAATAATGTTTGTTATCTCTACTATACAATGGCTGTATCCTTTCCCTCCTCAAATACAGTTAGTGAACACTCAATTGTGATATTTCTCAGGTATTAAAATAATTTTACTACCAGCTCTTCATCAGAATGTGTGTTTACTTGCTGGAACCTATCATTTTTATATTGCATGATAAATCCCCAGTTCAGATAGGGTCTTTTTAATACTGTGTACTAAACTGTTGTGTGTATTGTAAGTCATTTTCAGCATTGTCATGAGACTCGTGATTTGCTGAGGTTCTCTCTGCTAGAAATGATGAGAATAAATTCTATTTATGCTTTTGATTCAATAAAATAACAATTTCAGCATTTGAAGGGCAGGCTGTGAAATCCTGAGCACTAATCTGACTATTCACTGGGAAGCAGTTTATGTAAATGAGTGGCAACTGAGCGTCTAGTTATCTCAGAAATGAATGAATGCATGGACATGTCCTCTGGATGTTTTGTTAAACTAACCTCTGGCTTCTGTACTTGTAATATATGTTTATGCAAACAAAAGAACATTCCATTGCTGTACAGAAGTGTCATTGCAGAATTACTGTGTCAGGATGTATTTCACTCTGAATAAGGCTCTGTCAGCCTTGTTTGATACTGACCTTTCAAATGTGACACTGTTGCACTTTAAAACTCCTTATAAAATATTAAAATAATTTAATCTCTTCTATCAAGGCCACATGGTTCTTGCTTTGTTTTAATTGTGAGTGTGGCCTTATGAGCCATAGTGAAAACAGAGCTCTTCTGAACTTCAAATTAAAACTTTTACCTTTTTTCTGAACTGAGGCCTGAATCAGGAAAGCACTGATACCAGGAAAGCACTAAAGCTTAAACATGTGCTTAGGTGCTTTCTTGAACTGAGGCCTAAGGTCCTGACCCTGCAGACACTTAAGCACTGCGTGTATAATCTCTGGTGTGTAAAGTGAATTGAGTGCATGGGATTGGGGCCAAAGAGCCCACTCCAATTCCCCATGGGAGGTGAACTGAGCCTTGTGTTTTTAGATTCAGCTAATGTATTTTAAGACTATTATAGTTGACTCTATGTTTTTTAAGATTGTTGGTCAGAACCTGGATCACTTTTGTAGGGGTGTGTTCTTTATAAACAAAAATATTATTTTAGGGTATAACTATTAATATAAAGACCGTGTGTGTATGTATAAATAAATACAACTTCTTCATCTAAAATTGTTTAAGCCTTATGGACTTCAAAGGGTCTGATTTTCAACCCCATGCTAGAGTAATTACCACTGGAATAATTTACAAGTGTCGTACGTTGATTCTCCATCACTGACAGTTTTTAAATTAAGATTGGATATTTGCTAAAAGTTCTGCTTTAGGAATTATTTTGGGAAGTTCTATGACCTGTGTTATACAGGAGGTCAGAGTAGTTATCATCATGGTCCTTCTGGCCTGGGAATCTATGTGCATTTACACAGAGGCAAATGCTTGTCTACTTTTTCACAGATATATCTGAATGTGTGGCAGAAATGTAAAACCTACTAGGGACTGAAAATCAGACCTAGTGTCTCTAAAAGGGCAATAAACATAATCATGATTTTCTGTTTTACTTGAAGACTATGTATTGAAAGTTTACAGAAAGTGTGTATTAATTCTGCAATATTAAATTACCTTTAGAACAAATAATGTTTGTATCTTTAAATTTCAAATACTGATGTAATAATGTAAAGGATGCAGATTACAGTCCGTATAAGCTTGTACCATCATGTTATAATATAGCTATAGGGATAAGTTTAATGCTGGGTAAAGGGGCAATGAAGAAAGACTTTTACACGTGTTCAGGGGAGAGAGAAACACTAGATTGGCGGTAAGATCTTAATAAATGAGGCTGGAGATGCCATTACTGATTGATTAGCCTATTGGAGATTTTGTTTTTTCTTCTTCTTTAAGAAAGTAAAGAAACATTTGGATAAATTAGGCTTTTGAGTTAAAATAGTAATAATAAAAATAAGTAGGCAAACAAATATTAGAAAAATGAGTAGGCACAAAATCAGCAAGTCCAGCTGACAATCTTTGAGGCAAAGAGAACTGGGGAAATAGCATTTGGGGATTGAGGGGGAGATTGTGGTACTGATCTTCAAAATAGAAAACAAGAATTGTCAGACAGTGTTTCCTACATAGTGGAAATAATGGTATGTCATTGGTTGTCTATATCAACCTCCTCTGGACGCTTTGTTTTACAGACGGACTCTCCTGCTATGGACTGCTCACAGCGTGACTGGACTGGGATGTTGGGGACAGGAGGGTCCATGTTGCTAGCACAAAGATGATCTGAGAGACGAGAGGAGAAGGAGAGCAAGGGGGGGAAAAAAAAGGGGAAGAGGAAAGAGAGTGTGTGTGTGTGGCGAGGGGGAGAGGTCAGATGTGTAGCTTCACAGGAGATCAAGCTGTAGGTTGTTTGTTGCAGGGCCAACTGTGTGAGGAAGGGCTTCTGTAAAGAGATCCAACAAGACATTTTGTCATAAGGTTGGGGAGGCATTCAAAATTTCAAGAGTTTCTTAAATAGATCTGACCACTTCCTCTCAGTTCTATTTTTTTAAACGTACGGATGCTGTATGCAAAGAACATGATGTAGTCCCTGTCCCTTCATATGGCCTGTAGCATTCCAATTACCAATTTGGGTCCACCCACCGGACAGATGTCTTGCTGCCTATGGAGCTAGATTTCCCCACCCACAAGACGTGACTTTAGATACAAGCAGGGAGGCATCCCTTATAATTCACCCTTGTTTATTGTGTTTGCACTCACTGCTCTGGACTCTTGCAAAAATGTGAATATTCAA
>NW_026115061.1:3435791-3531701 GCF_025201925.1 Gopherus flavomarginatus | reverse complement strand
AACTTGCCGCGGAAGACCTGGAGCAGCAGAAGGACCACAACTAAATTGTCACGAAGACCTGGACGGCTGAGGTGAGTGCTAAAAATAAAAAGGCATCACTTTGGGGAATGGGCTCAGTGGGGAGCAGCCGCTCCCCCCCTCTCCCCCAGCTATGCTTACTGCTGATGGGGGGGCGGGTCATAAAGGGGCTCATAAGGCTAGTTGGGGGGAGGACAGACTGGAGCAGGGACTGAATGGGATTGGAGGCACAGGGCCACAGTGAGGGAGGAAGGTCCAAGGACATATGGTGGGGGGGAGGAGATGTAGAGCTACATAGGGACTGGGGAGTGGCTGGGGGGAGCACAGAGACATAGGGGACAGGGGGAGGGGTGTAGGGCCACTGAGGATACGGGAGGGGGTGTGGAAGGACATATGTGGGATGCAAAGACACAAAAGGGTGCAGGAACGCATGGGGACAAGGGCAGATGTGCCTGCTGAATGGGAGAGCAAGGGTTCAGCCACGGGTCTACATGGAGGAATCTCTCCTTTACCCCGCACCAAAAACCTGTTCCAACTTTCCCCCCATACCCAACAATTCTCCAAGTTCACACCCAGACTCCTTCCCAGCCAATTTACTCCCACTTCCCTCAGCTCCTCAATTACCCCTGACTCCCCCAAAGTCTTAAACTGCTTCTGGAGGCATGCAGGAAATATGGTTCTGTATTGTAGTTTAAATGAATTATTACTCGGAGTTCTGTATTAATATGCCTAGCACGGAATCTATTGTCAAAAAAACCTTTCCTGAATCATTTTTGCTGTCTGTGTTGTTAGAGACATACTTGCTGACAGGTATTTTGAAATAAATGACCAAAAATAATTGAAACTGGTGTGACTATATTATGTTATTTTTTGACAAATAAAATATACAGAATTTTAAACTATTGTGTGCAGAATTCCCCCAGGAGTAATGTGAATTTGGGAAAACGAGAAAAGTAGATATGAAATTCAAGCACCCAGTCCAGGTCTATCAACCTACCAAGAGAGAGAAACTAAGGAACCTCTGCACAGAAGAAAAATAATCTTAATGTCCAGTATGTGTATCTATCTCCACCTTTGTGTACATATTTATACAATGTGCATCACTGTGGCAGCTGAATATGTTGTGAGTGGGGGTTGGTTTTGTTTGAAAGAACAACAGATTTTTTTAAAGGTACAAGAAGTGATTGTGGGAGATCTGGGTAAGTTGTTATATACTCATTAGTTATCCCATTTTAATTTGGCGACAGTGGACTGAGTAGCTTCCTAATTTCAGGAAACTTTCCTTGACCACTTTAAAAGGCTGATGTGAATGTTTTAAAGAGGGAAATCTAATTGTTTATTTCAAATGCCTTCAGTAAACAAAGTAACTAGAAAAAAAATTAGTTTGTATCTCACAAACAGGGACGACTCAGGATGTTTTGATCAATAATCTAGTTAGAAAAGTCTATTGCTGTTGATTTTTAATAGCTGCCTTAGTGGAAAGTTGCCTGTTGGATAAACTTCCAGACTGACAATTACAGGGCCGCCCAGAGGATTCAGAGGACCTGGGGCAAAGCAATTTCAGGGGCCCCTTCCATAAAAAAAAGAAATACGTTGCAATACTATAGTAACATGTATTTGGAAGTGTAAAAAATAACGCGTGAAATACATTCAAAAATTAATTTGTAATAATTTGAAAATACACTAAATGCATTATTTAAAAACATAAAATGCTTTAATGGTATGTAAACATTTGCAATTACATGATGGGCTGTTGCTGGGTGATGGTGATTGTTGATGCCAATGGGCTGTCGCTGCCTGGGGGTGGTGCTGCTGTTGTCCTGGGCTGTGTGGGGAGCTGGGCTCGGGGTTGGGGGGTGCCTGGCTCACAGGGGCTGGGCTCAGGGCTGTGGGGAGATGGAGTCGGGAGGTGTCATAATATAATTCCCCACTCTGAACCTTAGCATCCAAAAGATGGAGTACCAGCATTAATTCCTCTAAGCTCAATTACCAGCTTAGTACTTGTAGCGCTGCCACCAACCAGGAATTCCAGTGCCTGGTACACTCTGTTCCCCTCAAAACCTTGCCTGGGAATCCCCAAGACCCAGTCCCTCTGGATCTTAACTCAAGGAAAGTAAACCCTTTCCCTCACCATTGCCTCACAGGCTTCCCCTCCCTGGGTTACCCTGGAAGATCACTGTGATTCAAACTCATTGAATCTTAAGCAGAGAGGAAAATGCACCTTTCCCCCTCCTTCTCTCTCCGCCTCCCAGACTCTCCCTGAGAGAGAAAGTAATCCTAACACAGAGAGAAAATTAACCTCTCTCTCCCCCTTCCCTCCTTTCTCCCCACCAATTCCCTGGTGGATCCAGACCCAGTCCCCTGGGGTTTCACCAGAATAAAAAACAACAATCAGGTTCTTAAACAAGAAAAGCTTTTAATTAAAGAAAGAAAAAAAAAAGTAAAAATTATCTTTGTAAATTTAAAATGGAATAGGTACAGGGTCTTTCAGCTATGGACACTGGGAATACCCTCCCAGCCTTGGTATACAAGTACAAATTAAAATCCTTTCAGCAAAATGCAAATTTGAACTCCTTCCAGCCAAACACACATTTGCAAATAAAGAAAATAAGCATAAGCCTAACTAGCCTTATCACCTAGTACTTACTATTTTGAATCTATAAGAACCTGTATCAGGGAGATTGGAGAGAAACCTGGTTGCACATCTGGTGCCTCTGAGCCCCCAGAGTGAACAACAACCAAAAACTAACAGCACACACAAAAAACTTCCCTCCCTCAAGATTTGAAAGTATCCTGTCCCCTTATTGGTCCTCTGGTCAGGTGACAGCCTGGCTCACTGATCTTGTTAACCCTTTACAGGCAAAAGAGAGATGAAGTACTTCTGTTCTATTAACTCTTACTTATCTGTTTATGTCAGGGGGTGTCCGGCTCGGAGGGGCTGGGCTCGGAGCTGGGGGTCAGGGCCATGGGGAGGATGGGGTCAAGGGTGCCCAGCTCAGAGGGGCTGGGGTCAGGGGGGTGCCCGTCTCTGGCCCCGGCCCCTTACCATTCTGCTTACCCCCTCTCCCGGACAGCGCTGCATCGGCATGGTGTTCCAGCAGGGCCTGAGTTCCTGCCGCTCGGCTGCAGCTTGCAGCCCACCCCCTTTCCAGCTGAGACACCGGGTGATGGGGGGGACATGGAAACAGGAGGAGGAGCCTCTGACATACTTGTGGGGGCCCCGGTGGGGCCCGAGGAAAATTGCCCCACTTGCTCTCCCTCGTGCAGCCCTGACTCTGGGAGCCCTTTTCGCCGCTGCTGCAGCCTGGGCTCGGCTCCAGGGGACTCCGCCTCCCTCCCTCCTTCTCCGGCTCCTCACACACTCTGGGAGCCCCTTTTGCCACTGCCGCAACCCGGGCTCAGTAAGAGGGACTTCTGGAAGTCCATTGCTTCTTGTCCTATCCTCAGAGGTTAAGGAGAAAAATTTTTCTCCCTCCTACCTGCTTGCAGTAACCTTTTATGTACTTGAAAACCGTTATGAATGAAGGATATCAAAAAAGTTACAAAACAATTAAGAATTTTAAAAAGAAGGATTGGTCCTTTAACATTGCTGACATATGTTTGCTGTATATGTATGTGCTTCAACTCTTCTCTGATCAAATCTCATCTCTGAACCCTAACATGCAGTATAACAGCAGAACAAATGTGAACAAGAAAAACTTCCAAAAGAAAAATGCTATAATGTTAGAATGAAGAGAGAGATTTTGGGTGGTCCCAAGAGGTTCTCAAGCCCTGAGTGTCCCTGAAGGAAAGTGCCCAGGTGACAATCCAGAAAATCTTCCAAAGCATTTCCTGCTGCTTTTGCAAAAAGCAAAAAACAAAAAAAAAAAAAACAAAAAAAAAAAACCACTCTCCTAAGCCACTTGAGGTGGGACTTTCATTCAGAGATTCCAACCTAGACTCATCAGCAAGTTGGGCATCTGGAGACATGTTTGGTTGCAATGATAGGAAATGGGATTCTCTGACCAGGAAGAAAGGCCCTGGCGGGAGGGAAGGATAGTTTAGTGGTTTGAACATTGGCCCGTTAAACCTGGCATTGTGAGCTCAATCCTTGAGGGGGGCCCTTTAGGGATCTGGGGCAAAAATCTGTCTAGGGATTGGTCCAGCTTTGAGTAGGGGGTTGGACTAGATGACCTCCTGAGGTTCCTTCCAACCCTGATATTATATAACCTAGAGCTTAGGAGCATGAAAAAGAAGAGATAGCAATTATTTCCTAACAGAGAAGCAGTTCAGCCTCAGTGCTGGCAAGAGAATCCAAGTAGAATTAGAAAATTTTCAGTTATAAGACAAACTCACAAAATAGTTTGGAAACCAAAATTTTTAGAAATACGATCTGAAATCTATTGATATTTTATACATCATGTGAAATGAGATGCAGTGGAATTTTAAAAGATGTTGCTACTATTTATGTGTGACAGGATATTTATGGAAGTAAATTTTTTATTTATTGCTCTAATTTATGTATTTTACAAAGATGTTTATTTATAAATAAAGTATTATTTTATACAAAATGGCAACCTATACTAGTAGTGGTTTGAATTAAATACCTGTTTAACCAAATAGTAAATAAATGAAGAACGAGAACAGAAAAAACTTGTAATTGTCCAGCCTTAAAGCTCCAGTTCCACAGAGTACATATGCATGTGTCTAACAAAGTCTATGACCCAGTCCACTGATGTTAGTGCTTCCAGTTGGGAACGTATATAAATACATTGATGAACCAGTGTCCCAGTTTGCAGTACTTCCATATTAAAAACAACAATTACTGAATGATCATTAGACTTTCCATTCTAACAAACCACGCACCACACCTGAACATGGCCCCCTTTTCTTCTTCTCTCTTTCATCGGGTTACATTTCCTCCAGAAAACTTCTTGTTGTGGATGTGTAATGTAGGAGATGGTCATGTTGGAAGAGGCCAGATTGGTGCCCTCCTCCCTAGTAACCCAGATTGCAGGCACCCCTTAACAAACACCAATTACAGTAGTTTGTAATTAGCATGCCCAGATCCCATCAATCTGGTATGTGTGCACTCACATACAAACTTGATTTGATTTTGGTGGGAAGAAGAGGGTATGTATCCAGAACCTGCCCACAATACATTTACAAGCACTGCTCCTCAATATTAAGCCTGTGCTCAAATGAACTTTTCTCAGGTTTGTGATCCCTCCCACCCCATCTCATTATCTGTATGTGCTCCCAGACTAACTTCATTCTTGGATGTACACCACAAACAAAATTACATGTCAATTATGAGACTAGGAATAGGCCATTCAAATTAGGATTATCAATGTTCTCCCCTCCCTCAGTCTCTGAAACTCAGGCCCCTGTTTGGCGGACTACATCAGTCAGTTACCAACCAGGAACAATACCGAATTCTTCTGAAATAAGTCTTAAAAAAAAAAAAAAAAAAAGAAAAAAAGCTTGTTGGACTCCCTGGCTTTGTAGGCTGAACCCTCTGCATGCCTGCTCCTCATCAGGAGGAAGAGAAAGGACAAGGAAAAGTAAAAAAAAGAATCCCTGGCTTTGCAGGCTCCCAAAAGAAAAAATGTGTCCTCTTGAAATCCTGAGCTCTGTGCTTCTGGCTCAAAATGATCCCACTCCTCTGCAACTATGTCAAGGCTGAATCCCCACTCTGGCAGTTTGACCTTGGACTGGTAAAGCTGCCACCACTTCTGGGCTCTCACAGGGTTTCTGCACTTGAGTGGTGGCAGCGTTACCAATCCAAGGTCAAACTGGCGGCCACCGGCGGGCTGGGCCCCCCGCTGGCCTGGCGGCAGTTATAGCGAAACACTGAGTTGGTAAATTTTCCTATCGGCCATCGAAAGGGGAGGAGGTTGCATTTGGATTCTGGCAGCATTTACCAAGCCCAAGTCAGAGAGATGCTGTAATCTTTGAGGGTAATACAAGCCTGGAGTGGCAAACATTAATCTTTAAAATCCTTGCAGGCCGCCATCTTCTGAGCTCAGAGTGACGATTACCTGTCCTGAGCGCCTCAGCAAAAGCACACCCCCATTTACCACCAACTAATTATTATTGCAGTACTCTCGGAAACTAAGCAACACACAGTATTAATATAAGGCAGGAAGACTCACATGCAACACAATATTAATAAAGCACCTCTTTGTCACATCTCCCCCCTCCAAGACCAAACTGAGCGGGGCCACTTTCCATGAAAATGCATCAGCGCTTACCTGAACATGGACCACCTTCATGTTAGAATCCTGAAGCTGGAGACTCCACCTCAGGAGCTTTACTTTGGCCTCTTTCATCTGCTGTAGCCACATTAGGGGCGAATGATCAGTATACACAGTGAAGCGCCGCCCAAATAGATGGCTGCAGCTTTTTAAGGGCCCACACCATGGCCAGACATTCCTTTTCTATGGGTGCAGAATCCTGCTTCCCAGGCAGCAGCTTTCTGCTCAGGTACACAATGGGATGTGTCAGTCCATTTCTGTCAACCTACATTAGCATTGCACCCAGCCCTTTTTCTGAGGCATCCATGAACACCATAAAGGGTGTGTCAAAATCCAGGTTTACCAGCACCAGGCCCTTGACCAGAGAGCCTCCTTCAGAGCACCGAGAGCCCTCTGGCACTGCTCGGTTCAGACCACCTTCAGTTCAGTAATTGGGTTGAGTATGGAGCTAAAGTAGGGCACAAACCTCCGGTAGTATCCTGCCATCCCAACGAAAGCCTGGATCTGCTTTTTAGTCTGAGGAGCGGGCCAATATCTCATCACCTCCACCTGGGTCGGCACTGGCTTTAGACACTGCCACCCACCTTGTGGCCCAGGTATGACACCTCCGACATCCCTGTCTTGCTCTTCCCAGACAGGCTTCAGCATCTCACTCCCTTACTGGGTCCCAAAGCCACACAGTTCAGCCAGATGGATGAGGTGGAAGCAGGGGACTATGAACTGTTCAAACAAGCCCTGCTGTGCGAGTTTGAACTGACCTCCGAGGCACACAGGAAAAGGTTCTGGAGTGTGCAGAAGACCCAGGGGATGACCTATCTGGAACTGGTCACGCGGATGGGGGAAATACACCCACAAGTGGGTGTATGGGGCCGAGACCCAGACCAAGGAGGACGGGATTGAACTAATGGGGCTGGAGTGCCCTGTCCCGCTGACCTGAGGATGTGGTTTGTGGACAAGAGGCCGAAGGACCTGAGCCGCACAGGGCTGCTAGCTGATGAGTTTGTAGACAGCAGGTCGGGATATTGAATGGAATCCCAGGGAGACAGGCCCACATCGGTGCAGAAGGTGAATCATCCAGAGGCTTCCCTGAAGGAATTGTCAGATAAATCCCTCCCGAGAGGCACAGCCAATACCAGAGCTGACCGACCAGCCTCAGGGGACTAACAGGACCTGAGATATAATTACTCTGAGCAGAGGGGTCACAGATGGGCCTGGTACCAAAAGCTCAGGGACAGGATGAGCAAACCGAGCCCTCACAGGGTTAACTGGATGGAAGCCCAGCCGGAGGAGAGATGAGCTCCCCAGGTGGGAGGGGCTGGCAGTTTAGCAATGGCCCAAGAGAGAGGAGTCTCCCAGGCCAGCTCCTCAGGGAGGCTCGATGCTCTGGATTCAAATTTCTCAGTGTACAGGGTGGGTGTGGGGCAGCCCATGAGGAGCAAGTGCCTCATTTCCCTGGAGGTGGATGGAAAGCAGGTCACTGTGTAGTGGGACATGGGCGCTGAAGTGACGCTGGCCCGACCTGAGGTGGTGGGCCCAAACCGAGTGGTGCCCAACACCTACCTAACCCTGATGGGCATGTGTGGACCACCAATTAAGGTACCCATGGCAAGGGTACATCTGAAATGAGGGGCCAAGGAGAGGCCTAAAGAATGTGAAGATGCAACATCAGTTCCCAACTGAGGTGCTGATGGGGGGTGACCTGGCAGCCCTCAGAGCACCCTAGTCATCACCTGTTGCCGGAGCCAGCAAAGGGCACTCTGCCCTGACGCTGGGGGCCATGCCCTGCCGGGGGCGCAGGTCCCTACCCTGGTGGGAAAGGAGTCACCAGGGACAGGACTTGGTGGGTCTGTGGCCTTGGAACCAGCCACTGAGAGGGAGCAGGTCCCCATCCCTTTCCCAGCTGCTGAATTCCAGACTGAGCTGCAGAAGGATCCCTTCTTCGAGAAGCTAAGGGAACTTGCTGGCCACAGCACAGCGAAACCCCTAGGGCAAGGCTGCTGGGAAAGATTCCTGTGCCAGTGTAACGATGCTGGTTCTAGCGGGACCCAACTGAGAGTGCCAATTCAGGACAAATTGCTTAAAACAGGGCAGTTACAGCCCAAGGCTGGGGGTTTTCTACCTCTAAGGCAAACCAAACCAGCCTGACAGAGAGGACTTTGGTTTCACCCCACTGGCTAACCACAAGTCACACAAGCAATTCCCTTAGGCACTCTAGTTTCTCAGTATCATCACCAGTGCCACTTGTTATGGGGACAAATGGTTATGAAAACCAGCATCCCAGAAAAAAAGGTTCTCTTGATCCCAAAGGACCAAGCCCCACACTCATGTCAATATACAAATCAGATCTTACCCACAAATCATGCTGTTGCCAATCCTTTAGAATCTAAAGGGTTATTCATAATAGGAAAAAGATAGAGATGAGAGCTAGAATTGGTTAAATGGAATCAATTACATACAGAAATGGCAAAGTTCTTGGTTCAGGCTTGTAGCAGTGATAGAATAAACTGCAGGTTCAAATCAAGTCTCTGGAGTACATCCACAGCTGGGATGGGTCATCATCCTTTGTTTAGAGATTCTGTTTGTAGCAAAGTCCCTCCAAAGATAAGAAGCAGGATTGAAGACAAGATGGAGACGAGACATCAGCCTTTTACAGTCTTTTCCGGGTGTAAGAACACCACTTTGTCCTTACCGTGGAAAATTACAGCAAAATGGAGTTTGGAGTCACATGGACAAGTTACTGAATCACAAGGCATATCTGCCTTCTCTCAGTGGGTCACTTATATAGCTGATGGTCCTTAATGGGCCATCAAGCAGGCTAGGCAGAGCTGACACCAACTTGTCTGTGGGGGTCACCCAGAAGCATAACAGAAGTTTGAAATACAGATAGTATAGAGCCAATATTCATAACTTCAACTACAAAAATGATACACATATACAGATACATGATACACATAACCAACAAACCATAACCTTGTCTTATATAAAGGGGGTCAAATAGGGTATCTAAGGTTTGGTGCCACTACAGGACTTTGGTTGCAACAATGATCTATACGGTCCCAGTTCATGTCAATAATGTCACAGGGAGAAGGGATTCCTGTACCGGGAATGGGCTCCCCAAGGGGAAGTGGAACCGTGGGGGATCAGGAGACAGCTAGTGGTCCCCCAGAAGTACTGCCACAGGCTACTGTACCTGGCCCATAATATCCCTCTCTCAGGACACCAGGGAATCCAGTGCACCAGGCAGAGGCTGCTACAGAACTTTTTACTGGCCCAGGATATTTGATGCCGTCCAGCAGTACTGCATGTCCTGCGACCCCTGCCCGAGGGTGAGGAAGACCTGGGACAGAGGGAAAGCAGCTTTGGGGCCCCAGCCCATCATAGAAGAGCTTTTCCAGAAAGTGGCCCCCTCAGCAAAGCAACCCGGACAGGGAAAGAATACAATCTGGTGGTGGTAGATTTCGCTACTCTCTATCCTAAGGCTGTGGCCTTGTCCTCCATTGAGGCAGATACTGTGGCAGATGCACTGATCACCGTTTTCAGCAGAGTGGGGTTCCCCAAGGAGGTCCTTATAGACCAGGGCTCCAATTTCATGTCAACTCTGCTCCAGTGCTTGTGGGAGAAGCGTGGGGTCTGATATAGCTGGACTTCAAGCATATCACCCTCAGTCCAACAGTATGGTGAGGAGATTCAATGGGACGCTAATGATGATGCTGAAAACCTTTATGAACCATTACCCAAAGGACTGGGACAAGTATTTACCCCACCTGCTGTTCATGTACTGGGAAGTGCCCCAGGAATCAACCATGTTCTTTCCTCTTGAGTTGTTGTATGAGAGGAAAGTGAGGGCACCCCTGTACTTGCTGAGGGATGAATGGGAGGGGAAGGCCTCCTCTGATGGAAAATCGGAGGTGGAATATGTACTCACTTTCCTGGAAAAGCTCACTGAGCTCATGGACTTGTCCAGGGAAAATTTACCCTAGGCCCAAGGGAAGCAAATAGGTGTCCTCTCCTATGCTACCAGGGACCAGGTGACAGTTCTCATTCTCGTGAGAAAGAGAAACTACAGGCTGTCGAGGATGGGCCCTTTAAGATCATCAAGCAGCTGAATATGGCAATCTATGTAGTGAAACCCTTGCAGACAGAGTCCATGAAAATGTTGCATTTCTTCTGGGATGGTAAGAACCACAGGAACTGAACACATCTTGATGAAACTTATTCAACATAAGAATGGCCATACTGGGTCAAACCAAAGGTCCATCTAGCCCAGTACCCTGTCTTCCAGCAGTGGCCAATGCCAGGTGCCTCAGAGGAAATGAAGAGAATAGGTAATCATCACGTACTCTACCCCATCGCCCATTCCCAGCTTCAGGCAAACAGAGGCTACAGACACCATCCCTCTATCCAATAGATTTTGCAATTTAAAGCAGATTCAGCCTGTCCCTTAACTGTCATCATAAAGACACATGCTGGACATTCACATTAAAGAAGCAATCTGCTACAAATAAGTGGAACAACTTTTACATTTCTACCTTTCTTGCATGACTCTCAGGGCCAAATGTTTAACAGACCTCCTTAAAGACTTCCTCAACATTTGTAGGCAGATTTATGTGCGTGGCAAATTGGTCAGTTACATGTAGTTTCTGGATTTGCCTAAGAGTTTGTGCAGATGCTGAGGTTTGGCCATAAAAGATCTGTTAGCTAGCACTCAAAGAGGAAACTAAAACGTACTTCTAAAGCAGGTAGGTAATTTATTTACTGGCTTTGAAATACTGGCTCCACTTCTTCGGTATCTACTGCCTGTCCATTAGATATTGTTGTTAGTGACCTTCTGGGAAGGGCTACTTTTATAAATAAAATATTTCCATGCCAAGAAGGGACACCATCAAGGTGAGTTGTTCTAACTCCCTACAACAAGTTATCATGTACATGTTAAATTCAAGGGAAAAAGAATCAATAAAGAAACCGATTTTTGTTTTATACTTCCAGGTATGCATAACAGAAGCAGGAAACAATCCCCCTGCCCATCCCAGATGAAGCCCTGGCTGCAGCAATACATGCCTTTACCGTCCACTCTACTTCCTCAATCAGCCCAATCTAGATGAAGCTTCAACTGGTCCAGCATGCTGGAACTACTCCTGACAGCATCACCTTGGCAACAGCTTTTAGGCCATGTTCAATGCCCTGCAGTGTCTCCCCAGTGCAAGATTTGCTTTCAGGTCCTACCCCTTTTCTATAAAGCTCCAATAATGGGAGCTAGATCAGGGGCTCTGTGCAACCCTTCAAGAACATACCAATCCACACCAAAAAATATGACTGACAGAGCTTGGAGGGGAAAAAGCAACACTCACTGGTCAAGTTACACTTCCCTCTGGAGCTGAGATCCCTTGCCTGTGGAGCATCCCTCTGCTGGAGATCAGGAAAAGCCCATATATTTTACAAAATAAAATGCTAGAATATTCTTGGTCTGCTCCCAGTAGAGGACAATGGGGCAAACTTGAAAATGTGTCCCATTCTATAAATACGCAATATACCCCATAGGGCTCATTTTCTATACAGCAATGAACAATTCTTTTTTTTGTTTGTTTTTTTAATAATGGTGTTGGCCACCCATATAAAGTACTATGGGGATGGTGGTTTTACTAATAGCTAAGATAGATAAATACTCTGCAGTAGCTGGACATGGCACCAGTTGCACAATTACCTAGTGTTTTTATTTTGTGAATTAGATTGGGGGGATGTGATCATTTATTTGGGGTTTATTTTCTCGTTTGGGGAAACGCAGCTTGCTATGCCAGTGAGCAAATGAGTCAGGTGATCTCAGGTTCCTGTGCATGTATGGAATAGGCACATACATGTATAGAAATGAACTGATATCTGCATGGCTATGTTCTGCTTCACCCCACCCTCCTACTTCTGTCATAGATTCTAGGACTGGAAGGGATCTCGAGAGGTCATCGAGTCCAGTCCCCTGCCCTCATGGCAGGACCAAATACTGTCTAGACCATCCCAGAGAGACATTTATCTAACCTACTCTTAAATATCTCCAGAGATGGAGATTCCACAACCTCCCTAGGCAATCTATTCCAGTGTTTAACCACCCTGACAGTTAGGAACTTTTTCCTGATGTCCAACCTAAAGCTCCCTTGCTGCAGTTGAAGCCCATTGCTTCTTGTTCTATCACTGGAGGCTAAGGTGAACAAGTTTTCTCCCTCCTCCTGATAACACCCTTTTAGATACCTGAAAACTGTTATCATGTCCCCTCTCAGTCTTCTCTTTTCCAAACTAAACAAACCCAATTCTTTCAGCCTTCCTTCATAGGTCATGTTCTCAAGACCTTTAATTATTCTTCTAGCTCTTCTCTGGTCCCTCTCCAATTTCTCCACATCTTTCTTTTGCTGTCCAGCATGTTGAGAGTGACAAACACACAAGCATTCCTGAAACAAGCAGGTCAAGACTTCAGATGGGTAGTGAACAGGTAAAAAAAGGAGTATTTAAGAAAGCATATAATTACAGGAAACTTTAAAGTACAGAGTTTTTGGAGGGAGTAGCTAAATCAGGGCTAATGAAAGGGAGTCATTTAGACATCCATGCATACCTGGTTGGATGGTCCCTACACTATGCTGTTTAAGACCCTCTATCAAGACTTTCCAGGGCTTGGCATTTATACCTGGGAAGAGGAAGAGTTCTGCTCTTAGGTTGAAATAATCCTGGGAAATGTAGTTCAGGAAATGACTACAATCATTTTAATTAGCTGAATTGCAGCATCAAGTCTGTTCTGTTATCCTGAGCTATGTCTCAGAACTGTTCTACCATAAAAGATCCCACATTCTGTCTGCCTTTGAAGAACATAATTAGGGCATTGACAAACCTTTAGCATCAGATTTTCCAAAGGCTACAATGGTGGGAGCAGGCAAGTATGGAGCACTCTTGAAAGTCTAGCCACTTCACTAAAGCACCCAAATGGGAACTGAGCTCTTGAAAATGTGGCAACAAGGGATCAATGCTGCTACAGCACACACTTTTAGTATCTTATTTGGAAAGTTTCCCACTGAAGTCAGGGGGACGACTTGTGGAATAAAAGTACTGCTCAGTGAAAGTAAAGGGGAGAGGAAGCCAGCCCTTAATGAGCAGAATGTGCCTTTTCTAGTTTGAAGTTTATTTATTGTTCCAAGGCAGCACAATCTATGTAGAATAAAAAAATAAAGACACACTACATTAGGGCTAGGCCAGGAGCTAAGTAAATTCAAAGCTTACTAACAATACTTATCCCATCCAAAAAAGAAGTTTCAAGTAGGCAATCTTTGATTTCATTTTGTATGAAATTTCTTCCAAAGGACTTATGGAATATGGAAATAAAATTTCAAATGCAAGTGGAACCTGCAGTTATTCCCCACACTGCCTTAACCTTGGATCCAATATGGACAAAGTAAATCACTTCATATTAATTTCTTGCTGAAAGAACCGCTTCTGCAGATAGGGGTCTGGCAGCACATGTACTCACACAATATCAAAGTGGCCAAGGACAGTCAGTTGTTTACTGTTTGCCAGAGTCGCTATCATCAGTGAGACTGTCTTGGAAGGAAGAAGGAGCTGGATGTAGACTAGGGCTGAGATACAGCGCTTGCCATGAGGTGTAGAAAAAAAGACAGTGGACAAGGAAAACTACAAAAATATAGTTGTTTCAGACACGCTGCAGTTAAAGTAATGTAAGAAAAAGCATTGTAACAGGGTTTACTCACCACTCTGCACTTCCTTATGGCCAGGCATGGCATCACAGTCTCCTTGTAGGGTAACAGCCCTTGTCAACAGTCACTCTGGGGCTGTGGTGGTTTCTTTCAGATAACTCATCCCTCCAGCCAGGGCACAGTCTTTAGCCCATTCCTTCCAGGGTCAGCTATCCAAACTAAAGATCAAAACTATCTAACAGAAATAAAAAGCTTCCACCCTCTCCACAGCTCTTCTTCAGCAAGGTCCTTCCTTCCTTTCTTTCTTCCTCACCTCTTTCCTTCCCTTCCCTTCTGGGTCTCCATATCTGTTCCCTGATTATCCCAGGTGCCTCCTTGCTCACTCAAAACCCTGCAGGCATCTTCTGACTCCCAGCATTTTCTTTCCTCCAGCCCTTCCTCAGCTGGGCCCACTCAGCAGTTAAACCTGAAATCACCTAATTTCTCTCAGGTGGGCCCATTCTCTAATCAGGGCTGGTTTAGTCAGGGGCTCTCTATTATCATCTCTGAGCTCTGGATGATCTCTGAGTGTTGATCTCTCTCTCTCTCTCCACTCTCTCCATATATATATATATATATATATATATATATATATATATATATATATATGAATTTTCTTGTCAGGCTCTGGCTCTCTTACACTAATCACTGTAACTGACTTCTACTCTGGCTTATCTGGATTCTTCTAATGATATTGGGCCAGCCAACAGTGCCATGCTGCATTCCATGAGCTGAGGATCTGGCCCATTATTCTCATGTTGGGCCAGACTCTGCCACCCTTATGTTGACTAATACAATACCCCACAAGCAACCCCCATTGAAATCAGAGTTAGGAGAGTGAGGTATTACTCAGTGTGAGTGGGGGGGCAGAATCTTGCCTATTATTTCTAACTATTCTTTCTACACATAGCAATGTAAATTAAAGGCTGTTTTCTAAATACTACA
The DNA here is from genome assembly GCF_025201925.1 of Gopherus flavomarginatus. Taxonomy (NCBI): domain Eukaryota; kingdom Metazoa; phylum Chordata; order Testudines; family Testudinidae; genus Gopherus; species Gopherus flavomarginatus. The sequence goes on along the minus strand of NW_026115061.1, from coordinate 3,516,778 downwards.
CTTTTACAAGTAGATTTTCTCCCTGCCTAATGCAGCTGCCATCTTGTCCTTAAGATACAGCACGTTACAGTCAATGTGTTTTCTCTGTCATGGAAAATTTCTATTTGTTCAATCTCTGGGCCCAATTCTGAGACGTGCTGAGCACCCACTAGTTCAGTGGGAGATCAGGGTGCTCAGGACCTTGCAGGAAGCAGTTAGTGCCTCTCAGGGTTAAGCCCTTTCTTTGATGTTTTTCCTTGACCTGAATGAAAACAAATCTAGACTGAAGAGTATGTTTTACTCTGTGAGTATGAGCATGAAAAACATCGTTCCTGTGACTTAGAATCACCTTTGTCATACCCTGTGTGGTTCGTTACCTTATGTAAGATTTTGTGTTTAGATAACAACTATAGCACCTCTGCCTTGTCTATTTATGTCCTTCTGCTTGTACGTCAGTCTGTGTTGTGTCCTGTCTGTCATATCAGTGCACTTCCCTTTTCTCATACATTATACAAAGAAGTATCTGACAGATGTTCAAGGAGCAGATTTACACCATACAGATTTATACGTAGGGAGACTCGATGCATTCTGATTCACATATTTAGCATATCTTTTTGAAAATCATAACGTTTCAACATAGAAGATAGTTTAACATTTCATTATTTTGCAAATGTCAGTTGCATACATGCTGTAAATATCTGTGCATTTGACCATCACCAGCATGAATACACAGTCAAGTATTGGAAAACAATCACCTTGCTAGGTATAAAATTGTTCTTTTGTGTAAGGAGTTGTGTTGAAGGATTGCCATGTTGTCAGACATTCAGATGAATATAGGCCAAGATGACCTTGTCTTTTAGCCAAAAAGTTCCCCAAGGTTGGAAAGTCCCTCGAGGGAAATTAGGATTAAAGGGGTTTATTTGATGGCCCTTACATGTTATCTAGCACAGTTTTGGTCTAACAGGGAGATGAAGCTGTCCATAAAAGGAAAAGTACAGGCAAGCTTGACACAGACCAAGAGAGAGGAAAAAGAGAAGAAATGATGTGGGAAATAGGCCATGAATTTTGTTGTGGTGCCATAATAGTTAGATGAACAATAGGCGTAAAGGAAATATAGAAGATAATTATTTAGACCTAGTTTGAAGATCTGTTATTTTCTAAAAGGTATTTATGGACTAGACAGCCCAACAGCGTTTGGCATTTTAGAAAATCTCTAGCTTTGTGAAACAGTTTTTATGATGGTGGCAGTGTTACCTGGGGTTCTTTCAACCCAAAGCTCTTGGTAACTTTTACTCTCTGCGAGGTGGTGTCAGAAAATAAATCTGGGGAGACACGGCCGTCTGACCAATAGATGGCTGGCAGAACCAGGACTACACAAGAGTGCTTTCACTTAAAGCTAAGCGGCAGCCTGTCTGCCGCTGGGGAATGCAAGATACATCCAGAGGGAGAGTCCCATCCTGAAGAGTCCCACTACTTCAAACTTTTCCCCTTATTTTAGACATTAGTAACACAATGACATGTCCCTTAAAGAAAATTTGTTAAACAAGCAGTTTCAGTGGTCAAGAAAGAGGTTTTCTTCTGATTGTTGATTAACCAGGTGTGGGTTTTTCCCAGAGTTTGCAGCCTTGAGGTCTTAATAGATATTCCTGAGGGCACATCCTACTCTTCTAAAATGCATGTATCAGCAACTTCAACCCAATTCTTATCAAGAAGGACACAGGGTCAAGCTGCCCTTTCTGTGGCACCCAAATCTCCCTTCCCTCCTGCCTTGGTCAAGCTAAGGCTGTTCCATGGCTACTTTATGGCCTGCTGACTTGGCTGCTCTTAGCAATAAGCAATAGTGGTTTAAGGCACTTTACTGATTCTGAAATCTGAAATCTCCCCGTGCAGCAGGACAAAAAACATTACAGTGTCAAGTGGAATGGCGAAAACATCCTCCCCAAAACCAAAACGGTGGAACAGTAAACTGGGTGCCTTGTATAAATATATAGCGATAAACATGAAGAAAAAAGACACTAAAAATTGTGAAGAAAAACCACCACAAGAAAAATATGTATTTCACTTTCTGTGTTTTTTGACAGGTGGGATATGAATTTCCTCCACGGTTAAGAATCAAAAGCAGATCCAAAAATCACTAGGTGTGCTTCTTCCAGGTCCAGTTATAAAGTAGCCAAAATCTCATGAGCAGGTCTAAAAATGGGATATTTTTTTTAATGAAAAGAGTTGGTGCCACCTCTGGCCTTGCTGACTTTCTTGGTTTCCTGTAGATGCCAACAGACTAGGCAACAACAGTCTATTTGGATGATCTACATCTGTTTTTCTATCCTATGCTTTTTCCCAGTTTAGTCATTACTGATGGGCAGTTTACATAAAGCCTCTGAAGACAGTATGTAAAAGTGAAGAGTTAAAATGGCCTGCTTGAAGAGAGGTTACATCAAGTTGCTTCTATGCTTTGGCTGGGTCAATGTTTTTCTTGCCTATTCTGTCAAAGTAAAGTGTCTACATTTTATATGCTAACCTCTAGTGTTTTCATTAGAGCAATTTTCCCCCCTCAGCAGGTCATCCAAGTTTGGGAAATAAAGAAAAACCATGATGCTACTTGTTTGTATTATAGTGTAATATACCACCATTTTCAATCTTGTGTGGCACATTATCAAATGCAATAAAGTATGGGATCCTGTCTGGGTTAGCCTCACTCCATATCGGTTTTGCAGTTTTGACAACAAACTAATTTGCCTTGGTACTTCAGAACAGTTAGCGTGCACTCTGCTTGATCTTTGCTTTAGAATTAGGAAGGGAAAGTGGTCAGACAAAAGGATAAAATAAGATGGCATGGATATGGAATTGACAATTTTGCCATTAGTCAAACATGCAGCATTTTTAGTTCATGGCCATGCACATACATTATGCTCTGTGCAGAAGATGACAACTAGGTATTAGCAACTTGGAATGCATTAGCTGGTGCGTAGCTTTGCCCTCTTGTTTGTGAACAACATTTCCTTGGGCAATGTAGTAGTGTGGGGCATCTGGACTGCACTGTTTAACATTCTCTTGAGCACTAGATAGATACCCTGTACTTGGGGAAAGGATCACCACACCTTATTCTGGCCCTGTATATGCCTAGTCCTGAGAACTCCCAAGTTATTGCTTTGTTAGGTGGAGCACTTGGTTTCCATTGCTATTAGTCATTAAACTACCCTAATTATCCAAGGATCCAGGATTGTTCATTCTAATCCAATGTGTTCAAATACATTTGAAAAATTTGGTAAAAGGTTGTAAATAAGGATTAAAAACAAATCAACACTTGAGCTTTTTTTCTTAAGCTTGAGAACATGCTATACATTGTACATCTTAAGTTCATCTACTGCTGCTTATCTACCACATGTCATCACTGCTTATGACATTAGAAACAACTTGCTATGGAAGTTATTAGGTCAGAGAAAGGGGAAGATTATGGTATGCAAATATCCTTAGCAAGAAAATGAGGCAAGAAATACAGAATACATGGGGCCAAATAGTGCCACCTCTCAACAAATAACAAATAAAAAAACTTGCTTTGGGTGGAATATTTAACCCCTTAGCCTGCTGGGTTGGCATGGAATAGCTGCACTGGTGCTCTTGTGGTACAGACAAATGGGGTTCCTATACACTTCATACGTTGGTTGTCACCTACTGCAGCACAGACTTGTCTAGTGGCTACACCCGCAGCCCTCCATTCTGTTGCAGAGAAAGGCACGACAGAGTCCAAGAGGCATAGAGACTTCCCAGCACACACCCTGCTTTCAGCACAGTACAGCTATTCTGCTTATATTCTGCTTTCATTTATAAACAGAGGGTAGGGCAGCGTGTGTGACTTAATGTAGTGGTAAATTAGTTTCTAAAATGATTGGGAGGTTTTCTACTCTAGGAGGTGCCAGCTTTCATTCTTTTACACAGCAAAACTGAGCAAAATTGAAAAACATGTGTCATCTGAACTTGTGGGGTCTTGCCCAAGAAAAGCAAGTATGTCTTAGACCACTTCACCTATTTACATAGTAGACACAGTCTCCCTTTGTACAGTTTATAGCATATCTAGGGTATCTTATATCCTGAGATGCAGGACTGAAGGACATAGGCCTGGGAAAGACTTCTGTAACCACATTTTCTGTGTGTATATTTTCCTCACATAATGTGCCTGAACTGTTTTAAGCATTTTGCTCAATTTTACATAAGGTGGTTACATCTTTACAAAAGGAAATATGATCTTAAGTATAATGTACATGTACAATGTAGCATGTGCAATATAAAGTGATGCTTCATGGCCAATGCAATGTTATAACAAATATATGCATATGGGACTCAGTTATGGCTCTAAGAGTGGGAGGGGAGCTGCACTGCCTGAGTGGTGGAGGTACAGAACGTCACACCATGAAAATATTCCATTTCTTCTGGGAGGATTAGACCCTCAATAGCTGAACACATCTTTATGAAACTGTCGGTCAGAGGCAGCAGTGACCCTGGCCTTGCGGCCAAGCAAGTCAGTACATAGAGCTTTCCTCTGAGTGTCTTCTTAGGGAAAGGACCAGAATATCCACGGCTACATTCTGAAATGGAAGCTCAATTACGGGGAGTGGGTAGAGTGGGGTCTTGATCTGGTCATATTGCACCTGGGAGCCATACAAACTCTTCTTCAACGTCTAACTTCTTCATTACCCCTACAGTGCAGAGGAGAACCTCCTGACAATCATTCCATCACATTGTTTTTAAGCTGTGCTACGTAGAAGAACCTTTTAATGTTCTTAAGAGCTATGTGATGTTATCCATCATCTATGACTTTAGGTCTTCCTGTGGGAAAGCCAACCACAGGTAGATAAAAAGGGAGGAAAACACAACTAATACATCCCCACTTAAGCTCACCCTTATCATCTCACTAGCAGGCAGGAGGAAACAGTTTGCCCCACTTTCATCATAGAAATAAATGATGTGATGGCTTCTGCACAGAACACAAAATCTTTCCACACGGAGCACCCAAGTGGCTGCATCACTTCTAGGGCCTAGTCAGACCTGCCTTCCAGTCCCTGTCAGTGTGGTTCCATTACAGCCACCTTGCCAGGGCTGCCCCAGGCTTGAACAATGGGTGCCGGGGGTGGAAAGCTTCAAGTAATAAGAGTGACAAAAAGAATGGTCTCATTCATAGACTGCATTTGCTTTCAGTACCCCGCAACATCTTCCCCTGGTATTTCACCTTGGTGTGGAATACAGATGCCCAACACCCCTGGAAAGTCATGGGAGAATGGGGAGCATAACCCAGGACAATCTGGTGGCTCTGGTAAGTCTATTTTTTCTGCTTTGCAGAGTGTCTTTCAAAAATTTGAAGCTAAAATCTCAAGTTTCTTATAAAAGTGCAGGAAGACTTGGAAAACTCTAACCAAATTAGTATGCACAAAAATGTTTTCATGGATTTTTCATGTGATTTTTCTTATTTAATTTCAGTGTTTTCTTCTAGAATTAGAACACATTTCCCTGCCATGATGGAAACTCCAGCACAAAAGTCTGTGCTAGTGCTTGAGAACCAGACAATGAAATGTGACCACAGGAAGTGAAGAGAATTAAATAAACTAGAAGAATGTTCCTGCCCAAACTGAGGAGAAGGCAAATGTTAAAAGAGAAGGAACCAGCAAAAATGGTGAACACTGAATTTTATTTTATTTTTTAATTATTTGAATTCTTTCATCCTAGGGACACAATTGGTAAAAAATACATAATGGGACTTCTCTGCATAACCTCCTTCTGACCACATTATAAATCATAGTCATCCATGTGGGTACCTCTCTAGCATGTTACTATACTAATTGCTCATCCTGTTTTATAAATTAGTCTCCATTTTTCACTATTGTCACTATTGGAGTGATCAACAAGACATGATATTCACACTTTCCAACTGCAACTATTCATCAGCTACAGTATGTATATAAAGACCTGGAAATAAATAATGAGTTAAGGTTTCATTTTCTCAGAGCATTCTAGCTCCTGTGGTTTCACAGAAGGAAAATACTGATGGTTTGTGCTGTCTACATTTTAAATGTGCCTTCTAAATTGGAAGAAATGGTTAAAGTTGAGATTTCCCAATATTTCTGGCAGGACTAACTCTTTCCTCCCATATTTACTTCCTCCATGTCTAGCAACCTTTAAATATTCCTAAACTATTTCTGTCTCTTAAATGAAGGAGTTTATGAATAGGAAGTGTACTGGCTGATGACTTTGAGGTCTTTTCCGAACCATTTTGGAATTGTGGTTGATCTTCTTATATTATAAAAATTAATATATGATAAAAAGGCTGTATGTGTGTGGATCCAGCATGAGTTAGCAGGGTTGTGTACTGTCATGGGTGGTCACTTTCACAAAAAAGGAGGAGGAAACATAGTAAAAACTAGAAAACAGCAAGAAAAACAGAAAGAAAAACTCTGAAACCTCCAAGAAGGAAATTGTTGTAAACAGAAAATGATCAAAGAAACATTCTCCAACCAAATACTTAAATTCAGAGACATGAAGGAAAGACACAACGATCTACATAGGAGCCTCAACAAACTCCAGGCTCAAGGTTCCACACAAAGAAAAGGACTGTATAGACATCCTCACGACCTCCAGGTGTTTGCTACATGTTGCCTCACACTGCTCTTCTCCATTGAAATCTCATCTCAGCTCTGTACCATGCTTCACTTCCAGCAGAACAAAGTGAACAAAGAGAGCTTGGAGCTTCTGAAGAAAATGAGCGGAATTTTCCCCTCACAATGCATACGGGAAAGGACAGCTTTCAAACCCACCCAGGAAGTTTCCCAACTCCCACTATTCCAGAAGGATAATGCCAAGATGGCAATGCAAGAGATCCTCCAAGAGATCTTCAACATCTTTAGCAAAAACCTCACCCAAAGTACCTGGGGTGGGATTTCTATAGTCAGGTTCCAAAATAGACTTTACCAGCAAATTCAGCAGCTGGAGGCTTGTTTGAAAGCACAGATGGAGAAGGACTTAACCAACCCAGAAAGTGAGGACCTCCAGCATACCAGTTGGAGAGTGGAACAATACTTTCAGGGGATAGATGCTTTCCTGAAAGAAAAGCAATACAGCCTGTGTGTTTTGTACTGACTGACAAACTCAACAGAAGCCTTAGTAACTAAGGTACAGTACCAAGCTTTTCCCTGTAGTTAATGACCTAACATTAGTATAATTTTTACAGCTGAACAGAGATAGTGGATATTTTATATCAGAGGGGTAGCCGTGTTAGTCTGGATCTGTAAAAAGCAACAAAGTACACATATGTGGAATCCTCAGGCACCTCACCAGCACTCTGGTCATCAGATAATGATACTTTCCTCCCTCCCACACCACAAAGTACACTAACTTCGACATATGTAGTGTGTTTCTATGATTATCATCATTGCTATTAATTAATCTGTCCCCATGAGAACTATTTCTAGTATCCCAAGTTTTGAGAAGCTTCCTAGAGACTTTTAAAAAATATTGACATACTAAATGACTTGCGAGCTTATGTGTGGAAAAGTTATTTTCATTTAAGGTTTTGAGATCAATTCAATGAAAATTATATTTTTTCCCTTTGTGTTTCAACTATTTCCTATTTCATTTCAGCTCTGGATGCTGCAGCTACTGAGGTTAAAACAGGAGGATGCAATGGAATCCCTCGTCTCTGCTGATTCTTCCCACAGTCACTTCTAACACTCCATAACGTTTGACGTATTATGCAATACATTCACTCTATTATGGAATTTCAACTGCACAAAGTACATTTCATGTGATAATATTCTGTTCATTTACTCAGTGTTTAAAATGAAAAATGAAGGATATTGATGCAAAATAGTTACAAGACAATTAAGAATTTTAAAAGAAAGGGTTGGACCTTAAACATTGTTGACATTATGTGTTTGCTATATATTTCTATGGTTCAACTCTTCTCTGATCAAATCTCACCTCTGAACTGTAACATGAAGTATAACCACAGTTAAACAGCATAACACGTGAACTGGAACAGCTTCTAAACAAAGAGGTGTGGATAATTTTCCTATAATGTCAGAACAAAGAGAGATTTCAGGTGGCACCAAGAGGTTCTCAAGTTCTGAGTGTCCCTGACAATCCAAGAAATCTTCCAACGTATATCCTGCTGCTTTTGCAAAAATCTCTCCCAAGCTACCTGAGATGGGAGTTCCATTCAGAGAGTCCAACATAGACTCATCAGCCAGCTGGGCATCTGGAGACATGTTTCGTTGCAATGATGGAATGATGGACTCTCTAACAAGGAAGGAAGAAAGGACTTTCCGCTCACCAGGATGAAAGTGAAGAGATATCAATTATTTCCTAGCAGAGAAGCAGTTCAGCCTCAGTGCTGGCAAGAGAATTCAAGTGGAATTAGAAAGTTTTCAACTATAGGACAAACTCACAAAGTTTAGATATTAAAATACCAACCTTTTAAAAAAATACTAACTGAAATAAATTAATATTTTATACATGATGTAAAATGAGATGCAGTGGAATTTTATAAGCTGTTGCTACTATTTATTCTATTTGTGCATTGTGGAAATATATTCAGATCATTTTACTGGATTTGTAACACTATATTTATGTCAGTTTACTATTTATTTATTCTTATTTATGACATCATAGGTATTTATTGCTTATAAATAAAATATTATATCATGCAAAATGGGAGCCTCCAACAGTAGTGATTTGTATTAAACACCTATATAAACAAAAACAAACCCCAAACCAAACCAACTCCAACTCTATAATTGTTCATCCTTAAAACTCCAATTCCGGAAAGTACTTAAGCACATGAGACCCATCCCACTGAAGTTCGTGCTTCAAGCTGGGAACACACTTAAATACATTGATGAATCTCAAGTTCACTGGTCTTCCACATGAAAAAAATATGAACTGTGTAATAATTAGTCTTTCCACTGTAACAGACCAGATGGGTCTCTACCCCTTTTTTCTCTTCTCCCCTTTACTAGATTATTTTTTCCCAACATCGGTAGTTGTGGATGGTTGGTGTAGAAGATGGATATGTAAGGAGAGGCTAGTTTGGTGTTCTCTCCCTACCAGTCAAGTTTGCGTGCCCTGCCAAAAACACACCAATTAAACTCATTTGTAACCAGCCTATCTATACCCCCGCAAAATCAGGTTGGCCTGCATTCACACCCCCAACCTAAAATCAATCACAATTCCATGTATCCAGCTTGTCTCCACAATATATTTACAAGCAATCGTCCCCCCTTTAAGTGTGTGTGCACATGCATTCCCAGCAGATTTGCATGTCCTCTCCTTCCCCGCAGCTGACTCCTTTGTATGTGCCTAGCCTAGACTAAATTCATTCTTGTGTGCCAGACAGCATAGCTCCTGATAGCTGGGTCAAGTGCACCCTCCCCCAGGGCTGCCCAGAGGATACAGGGGGCCTGGGGTCTTCGGCAGTGGGGGACCCCTGCTTCGGCAGTAATTTGGTGGTGGGGGGTCCTTCCGCTCCGGGACCTGCCGTCGAAGTGCCCCGAAGACCCCCCCTCCTGCCAGCGAATTACCACCAAAGCAGGACCTGGCACTTCAGCGGTGGGTTCCGCTTCAATGGTAATTCGCCAATGGGGGGTCCTTCCGCCCCGGAGTGGAAGGACCCCCCACCGCCGAAGACGCGGAGTAGGAGAAGCTCCGGGGGCCCAGGCCCCATGAGATTTTTCTGAGGTCCCTGGAGCGGATGAAGGACCCCGCTCCGGGTCCCCTGAAAAACTCTCGTTGGGGCCCCTGCAGGACCTGGGGCCTCTGGCAAATTGCCCCACTTTTGCCCCCCCCCCCGAGTGGCCCTGGACAATTAAGATACAGATGAAGATATAACTGAGGAGAAATAGATGCTCTATACAGAGATTAACTTCAGTGCAAATATTTTACAACCTGCCAGCACCATAGACCTTTTCCCCTCTTTTTTTGCAACTCATCAATCTAAAGTCAACTGGATTAGAATCAGTGACCTCCATCAGAACCTCAGACCTAATCCTTGTCTCTTGGGTATGCACATCCACACAGTGGAAGAGGCCAAGAGAGTCTACTTTTCTGCTGACATAGCAGCTGCTAATTCATGCTCCACTGAACACCTCTACTTGACTCCAAAACCCAACGACTCTTGCTGCAAGGAATGATCAGCCTACTTGCCAGAGATGACGGCCCACATCAAAGAGGGCCTGACTGGACACCAAGGACTACATACCAAACACAGGCCCAATAACCCAATACCTCTTATTTCAGAATTTGTCGCATTCATAGCACTGCCAGAATTCCAGCCACCGCCTGTGATTGTGACCCACACCCTTTTTCTCTGATGGAGGAGAGTTGAGAGCCTCTGGGATGCTAGTAACCGATATCATTAACACTTTTTAAGAGGGGAAGTTTACCACACATCCTAAAGCATGCAATAGTCTAAATGGTGCTTAAGAAACCATTGCTAGATGCAGATAATCTCACAAACTACTTCCCCATACATAACCTCTTTTTCTGAAGCATGCCTATGAAAAGCTTAAAAGAACCCTATCCAATTCCACTTAGTTACTGCCACTGTGTGGTATTCTGCCTATCAGATGTGGAATACACATTGAGTGCTGGATTATCTCTGGTCCTTGGATGAGGATCCTCTATTCGTACTCTTACTTCTGGATCTCTCCATGGCTGTGGTCATGGAGAGAAAGCAAGAGATACCTTTTGTGTATTTTAGATCCACAAGGTGAGACATGTCTAGATAAACAGTGTGCCCAGAATCCCCACCGCACGTACAGCAATGGTACCAGTATCACAGTCTGAGCTGAGTAATTTATGCTGGGAAAAGGGTAAGAGTTATAACAACTCCATGGCTGCACAGGAGCTCAAAACCTTGTGTTCCAGAAACCCAGACTCCTGTCACCATAGCAAAGAAGATGCTCGTGATACCAATATCAAGGGCTTTTATCCTCTACATTGGCCAGCTACTAGAGGATCCTATTATTACAGACACTTTGTACTTTAGTCCCCAGATATTATGGTATCCATATAGGCCCCTAGATAAATAAATTACCTAGATCCTCAAAATTAGAAAACATTATGTACAATCACTCTGTAGGACACTGCAAAGTCCATGGTCTTCTAACCATCTGAGGATCACTGTTCTGCACTCATGCGTGATGCCAAAGCCACATGACCACAAAATCGACAGTGTCCCATTAGGAAGTTCATTGGAACAAATGTATCCACTCACTCGAAGACTCACTGAGGAAAGCAAATACATAAAGAACTGAGAAAAAGACAAGCGCTTCATGGAATGTTTCCATCAAATCAGCCTCAAAGTCAATACAGATTGCCAATCAATGATTATAGTGCCAAGGGACCCTAATCACAGACCAGGACTCCTTTGTGCTAGGTGCTGTACAAACACAGAACAAGAGGATAGTCCCTGCCCTCAGGAGCCAGATCTGAGTGCTGCTGTAACTTTTGTTTTTAAGTTCAATTGCATAACCTTGCAGTTAACTACATCTCTCAAGGTTTCTTTCCCCATTCTGAACTTTAGGGTACAGATGTGAGGACCTGCATGGACACTTCTAAGCCTAATTACTAGCTTAGCTCTGGTACACTGCCACCACCCAGAATTCCAGTGTCTGGGGCACTCTCTGTTGCCCCAAAACTTTGTCCCCTCCCTGGGTTGCCTTGAGGGACTTCACCAATTCCCTGGTGAACACAGATCCAAACCCCTTGGATCTTAAACCAAGGAGAAAATTACCATCCCCCTCCTCCCCCTCCCAATCCCTGGTGAGTCCAGATCCAATCCCCTTGGATCTTAAAACAAGGAAAAATCAATCAGGTTCTTAAAAAGAAAGCTTTTAATTAAAGAAAGAAAAGGTAAAAATTATCTCTGTAAAATCAGGATGGAAAAAGCTTTACAGGGTAATCAGATTCCTATAGACCGGGGGGGGGGGGGGGCCCAGCCTTAGGTTCAAAGTTACAGCAAACAGAGGTAAAATCCTTCCAGCAAAAAGAAACATTTACAAGTTGAAAAAACAAACATAAGACTAACATGCCTTGCCTGGATAATTATTTACAAGTTTGAAACATGAGAGACTGATTCAGAAAGATTTGGAGAGCCTGGATTGATGTCCCGTCCCTCTCAGTCCCGAGAGCGAACAACAACAACACAAAGAGCACAAACAAAAGACTTCCCTCCACCAAGATTTAAAAGTATCTTGTCCCCCTATTGGTCCTCTGGTCAGGTGTCAGCCAGGTTCACTGAGCTTCTTAACCCTTTACAGGTAAAAGAGACATTAACCCTTAACTATCTGTTTATGACAACATCAAAGTACTATCCACTGTTTCTGGACTCTTATTATAATCATTCACGTATACGAGATACAATGATTCTTGGCACAATATCCATGCTTTCAAAGGGAAAAATAATAATAAATAATTCTAGCAGTAAATAAGAAGAAATACAGAAAAAGAAAACTGGTTAAAGTTATGAGAATTATTTCCTTATTTAAATGCAAAGGCTTAACACTGTTAGAAGAAAACTACAGTACAGTAGGAAAGATAGGCTAATCTCTGCATCTAATTACAGAGCAGAGCAAAAGCATTTAAGTGTCTTAAAAATAAAAAAAATGAATAATTAACAATGAGCTAGGAAATGCCATTTTACAGTCTGAGGATACAGAGGAGACTTGGGTACATCTAGTCGAACTTACTATGATATAAGAATAATGAAAATGAAAAGCAGGAAATATGAAACTGACAAAATAAATATTTTTTCCATACATCACACAATTAGCCTATTGAACTCATTGCCACAAGATATCTTTGAGACCAAAAGCTTAGCAAGATTCAAAAAAAGAACTGGGAATTTATATAGATGACAACATACAGTGTTAAAATAGCAAGGAACTTCAACAAAAACCACTCAGTTTTAAAAGAAATAAAAACCCTTCATGCTTCAGGGCATAAGCCAACCTCTAACTAATGAGGGCTAATAAGAAACTTTCTGTGACACTCTATACTTTGGGAGTGCATCCTGTAACCCCCAAATTCATTATATATATATAATTGTGATACTGCATTAAAGCAGGCCATGTGAGGTATCAGGGGAAAGGTTATGATCCGCTGAAAGCCATGGTTGTATCTAAATATGTATATCATCAATGCATATGAAATTATAAGAGTTGTGTTGTTGGGTTTTCACTAAAATATACTATGGGTTTGGGAAGTGCTCAGATACTAGCTCTCCAGAGACAATGACAAGGGAGGTAACCACCACCCAAGTGGGTGCTGAACAGACATTGTCCAACCAAGGAGTTACAATTCAATGACTCTCTCACAGGAGACACACCGGGGATATTGCTTCACCTTGTGATTCAGCAATGTCTACCAGACATGCCTGGACTTGTGTTCTCCAAGCACATGGATAAAAGGTATAAAACAGAACACAGTGGCCCCCCATGCAGCTTCACCCTTCCTCCTCTCCCCCACCTATGCTACAAGCAACAAGGATACACAGACGACTGAAGACTCCAGCAGAGACTGGCCCAGGTTTCAAGGGTGAAACCTGTGTATTATGAAGTGTTACATCCCATGGGGTGAGAAAACTGCTTTATCTAAATACTGACTAGTGTCTTAAAGGTTTAAGATTTAGATTGTGCACTTATTTTGTTTTCTTTGGTAGCTAACTGACTTTTTGCCCATCACTTAGAGTCACTTAAAATCTATCTTTTACAGTCCAATTTGTTTTAGTGTTTATCTTCCCCCGTGAGTTTGCTTGAAATGTTTGGTAAATCTGTTCAGGTTTATAAAGGCTGGTGTATATCCACTTTCCATTGATAAAGTGGTGAAGCAATTAATAAACTTACACTGAGCTTAGACTTGTGCAGTGCAAGACGGTATATTCCTGAGGTACAAGGCTAGGAGCTGGGGGGATTCAGCTGGTGCCTTTCTCTGTGTGATTCATGAGTGGCTCTGGGACCATTCATGCAATCTTGCTGGGTGTTGGGCTCCACAAGTGATTGTGCTGAGTGATAACAGCACATGGAGGAGTTTGCTGCTCGTCACCAGCAAAGCATTGTGAGAGACGGCCCAGGCTGGAGAGTTAAGAGGGCACAGCGGTCCCACAGTCCCAGGCTGCACCCGGGGATGCCATCACACTTTCCTAATGGACAGGTTATTCCATAGCTGCCTATTGCAGGGTTTCGTGCACCTAAAGTGCCCGGCGCTGACCACTGCTAGAAACAAGATACAAGATTGTAGGGACCACTGTTCTGATCTGCTATGGCAATTCCTTTCTTCATTGGCATTGCATATTCTTTCTCAATGCCTAACCAAGGAGATGCCATTTTCAAAATGTTTTGTAATGTCAGACCCAGTCTCATTTGGAGTCTGCACAATTAGGCTGGATATTTCATTAATAAAATTCACAAGACTTCCAACACAGCTACTTCCAATTCTGCTTTCAAAATAATACGAAGACATCTTCCATCATTGAACACCAACCCCCTTACACTATTGATTCCAGCCAAAATTTGATTCTCAAAATGAGCAAAGGTTTCAAGTGGTTCTTAGTGTATCTGATCCAGTTTGTGCAGTTTATGGTGTAGGAACTTTTCCACACAAGCAAACTTCATAACTGTAATTTACCACCAATGCTAGCAAAGGTGGGAGCTTTAGTGTATTTTTATGGTCATTCCATCTAGTCTATATCACAGTTTCCTCTGCCCTGCCTACATTCAGCTTCCACTGTTGCTAACACTAGCAGAGGTGCACAGATAGAAAAGTGGCTGGAATAGGTACAGCCTTGAAAACTATAACAACAAGCTTTAATTTGATGCAGAAAGGAAGAGAAAACTAGTGGGCAGATTCAAAGAGGGAGTGGATATTATCAGTGGCAGGCAAGGTATGAGACTCCGTATTTTGGAGAAATTGGAAGGAAGGGGCACAGTAGGAAGGCCAGAGAGCAAGACAGTCTGTAATCAGAGCCAACTAAACTATCACTCAGCCCAACCATTACACACCAGCTTGCTACATCCCTGCCCTAAAGCACCTATAGTATCGCATGTACTCCGCAGCACTGTATGGGATTATGGCCGTTCCTCTTTTCTACACATTCCTCTCTGTAGTGCCCCCCCTTCTTTTCAATTAAATTAAATTAAATTAAATTGGTACAGATAGAACAGACAGCTGTTCTACTCTGGTTTCTGGAGTGCTTTACACTAAACGTCTGTAAATTGAATTATTCCTTTCCCTCAGAGGAAATATATATCCTTGTCCATCACAATTTGGGAAATAACACAAAATGAACACCGTGCAGTGTAGCGTACTGAATGAGCGCTTGTTAGACAGATTGCAGATGCCTCTTTCCTGGGGGCATCATATTGTGTTTTATGAGGCATTGCTCTGTTTCATTAAATGACTAGAAGTGTCTGTCACTCACTCACACAGACACCACTTCCTCAGTCTGCTGCTCTTGAAGTGCAATGAAGAAAGACGCCCTGTGGCAGAAACCTGGTGCAAGTTTCTTTCTTTATCCTTAAATCTCTTATAAGTGCACCTTCTTTGGCAAGGACATCTTCACACACTGCAAAGAGAGGCATGCACTCTCTGGGAATTAATGCCAGGCTGCACCTTAGGAACAGAGAGACAAGAAGCAGAGAGGAAGTTAGTGACATCAGCTGGATCAGATTTCCACGCACATCAAGAAAAGGTTGTTCAAACTCTTCGATCAGCTGGTTTAGTTTTGTATATCTGCTACAGTCTCTGTATCTGATCAGGAAACATGGACTGTTGGACTATGGGTCAAATAGGGAATGTCATTTAAAAAGGATTGGAAATATTTAGGACCTGGGAACAGAATGAAATGACGTTGCACACACACACAGACATGCACACTCTCTCTCTCCTGAAGGATTTCCAGCTTTTCTACGGTTTCTTTTCCAAACTAAGTATTTGTGACACTTTCAACATATTTTTTTAAAAAATCTTGCATGAACTGATGTCATTAGAGAATCACAATAGCATGGGCCTGATTCTGCCACCCTTACTCATGCTGAGGAGATTAGGGCCCAATCCTGCCATTTATGTGCCCACATAGAGCCTCAGTGAACTCAGCAGGGCACTGTGCCCATGTGCAGTGAATCAGGGCCTTACTATGCTATGCAGCCCAGAGGGAGTCCCAGGAGGCACTGTGCTTCAGTTAGAGTGTTCAGAGCATGGTATATTTCCACCTCCACTGACCAAGAAGGAGTTAACTAGAGCCAGAGAGCTCTACTAGTTTTCCTTTGACACACTGATCAGGCCCAGGGCGGAGTTAAAAGGAAGGAGACCCAGGAGAAAGGTGGGTTGCAGTTCCTTCTTTGTGGGAAGGGCTTGTCAGGAGACAGTTAGAGGGAAAACTGTGGAAAAACTAAAAGAGCGGTGTTGACTCATGTGTTGGGCATTCAAGGGTGGCTCTAGCTTTTTTGCCGCCCCAAGCATGGCAGTCAGGCTGCCTTCAGCGGCTTGCCTATAGGAGGTCTGCCGGTCCCACGGATTCGGCGGCATGCCTGCGGGAGGTCTGCCGGTCTCACGGATTCGGCGGTGGGTACACTGAATCCGTGGGACCGGCAGACCTCCCGCAGGCAAGCCGCTGAAGGCTGCCTGATTGCCGCCCTCACAGGGACCAGCAGGGCGCCCCCCGCAGCTTGACGCCCCAGGCCTGTGCTTGGAGTGCTGATGCCTGGATCCGCTGCTGTGGGGGTTGAAAAAGGAGCAAGGACTTCAGGGAAGCAGCCCTGGTAGGAACAGCTTTTCTGGAAAAGGAGTGAGAGTGAAGAGGAGCCCAGGTGGGGTGAAAGATGTTAGTTGCCATTATTCCATTGGACATCTCTTGTTTTGAATGTCTCTACCCCAGAAGGGGTAGAAATACAGCCTGGTCTGACTGGAGGGTCAAGTCCTCACCACACTAGACCACTGAAGAAGGGAGTTAGGCAGAATTGCTGAAATGGTGGGTCACATCATGAGGAGGTGCTCCACATTGGTGGGTTTACAGAGTTTCCCCACAGTTCTTTTGGCTGGCATGTCAGGAGAACAGAACCCCTCCCTGACCACTTGCTGCTAGGGGTGGGAATTATATCTGCTGTGCAGCCCCTTCACTTCCATACTCGTAGCTATAATGTGTCCCTGTAAGTAAAGGAGGGATCCTTGCCCCATCTGACTCCCCTGCACAGCTGCATTAGTGCTAGTCATAACCCAGCCCCAGGTAATTAGACATTTTTCTTAGTAAAGAGAGAAGAAAAAGGGATATTGTGGATTCTAAATATTTCACATGATAGAGCAGGGGTAGCTACTGAGAACCCGCAGCTCCCTTAGACTTCAATGGGGCTGGTGGATACATTGTACTTTTGAAAATCAGGCCACTTCAACTGCTTAAATATGGTGTTAGGTTGCCATGATTGAAATATAGGTCTATTTTTTACTTAAGGCCCCAGTCCTGCAAGGACTTTCACCCATGCAGAGGAGTACTCACTGCAAGTGATCCCATTGACACAGTGTGTAAAGTTGAACATATTCATAAGCCTTGGTGGAACTGGGGTCTTACTTACTAATAACCATTAAGGGTTTCTTATCAGTGCCACCACTGATAAGAAACGTAGGGTAGTGGTGGTTGGAGACTCTTTGCTGAGGGGGATGGAGACACCCATCTGTCGCCCTGACCGTTCATCCCGGGAGGTATGCTGCCTGCCAGGGGCCCGTATCCGAGATGTTACAGAGGCTTTGTCGAGGATTATCCGGCCTTCTGACTACTATCCCATGCTACTCATCCATGTGGGCACAAATGATACTGCGAGGTGTGACGCTGAGCAGATCAAGAGTGACTATAGGGCTCTGGGAGTACGGGTTAAGGAGTTTGGAGCGCAGGTGGTATTCTCTTCGATTCTTCCTGTTGAAGGTAGGGGTCCGGGCAGAGACAGATGCATCGTGGAGGTGAATGCCTGGCTGCGAAGATGGTGTCGCCAGGAGGGCTTTGGCTTCCTCGACCACGGGATGCTACTTGAGGAAGGACTGCTAGGAACAGATGGCGTTCACCTTTCGAAGAGGGGAAAGGCCTTATTTGCGCACCGACTGGCTAACCTGGTAAGGAGGGCTTTAAACTAGGTTCGACGGGGACAGGTGAGCAAAGCCCACAGGTAAGTGGGGAACAAGACCTGGGAGATGGGTTGGAAACAGGAGGGAGCACGGGCTATAATGGCAGAGAGGAAGGAGGGTCAGGGCAAAGCTGGGAGGCAAAATCAAACCAGTATCTTAGATGCCTTTATACAAATGCAAGAAGTATGGGTAATAAGCAGGAAGAACTGGAAGTGCTAATAAATAAATACAACTATGACATTATTGGCATTACTGAAACTTGGTGGGATAATACACACGACTGGAATGTTGGTGTGGATGGGTATAGTTTGCTCAGGAAGGATAGACAGGGGAAAAAGGGAGGAGGTGTTGCCTTATATATTAAAAATGTACACACTTGGACTGAGGTGGAGATGGACATAGGAGACGTAAGGGTGGGGAGTCTCTGGGTTAGGCTAAAAGGGGTAAAAAACACAGGTGATGTCGTGCTGGGAGTCTACTACAGGCCACCTAATCAGGCGGAAGAGGTGGATGAGGCTTTTTTCAAACAACTAACAAAATCATCCAAAGCCCAAGATTTGGTGGTGATGGGGGACTTCAACTATCCAGATATATGTTGGGACAATAACACCGCGGGGCACAGACTATCCAATAAGTTCCTGGACTGCATTGCGGACAACTTTTTGTCTCAGAAAGTTGAAAAAGCTACTAGGGGGGAAGCTGTTCTAGACTTGATTTTAACAAATAGGGAGGAACTTGTTGAGAATTTGAAAGTAGAAGGAAGCTTGGGTGAAAGTGATCATGAAATCATAGAATTTGCAATTCTAAGGAAGGGTAGAAGGGAGTACAGCAGAATAGAGACAATGGATTTCAGGACGGCGGATTTTGGTAAGCTCAGAGAGCTGATAGGCAAGGTCCCATGGGAATTAAGACTGAGCGGAAAAACAACTGAGGAAAGTTGGCAGTTTTTCAAAGGGACGCTATTAAGGGCCCAAAAGCAAGTTATTCCGATGGTTAGGAAAGATAGAAAATGTGGCAAAAGACCACCTTGGCTTACCCTTGAGATCTTGCGTGACCTACAAAATAAAAAGGTGTCATATAAAAAATGGAAACTAGGTCAGATCACGAAGGATGAATATAGGCAAATAACACAGGAATGCAGAGGCAAGATTAGAAAAGCAAAGGCACAAAATGAACTCAAACTAGCTATGGGAATAAAGGGAAACAAGAAGACTTTTTATCAATACATTAGAAGCAAGAGGAAGACTAAGGACAGGGTAGGCCCACTGCTCAATGAGGAGGGGGTAACAGTAACGGGAGACTTGGAAATGGCAGAGATGCTTAATGACTTCTTTGTTTCGGTCTTCACTGAGAAGTCTGAAGGAATGTCTAGTATAGTGAATGCTTACGGGAAGAGGGTAGATTTAGAAGAGAAAATAAGGAAAGAGCAAGTTAAATATCACTTAGAAAAGTTAGATGCCTGCAAGTCACCAGGGCCTGATGAAATGCATCCTAGAATACTCAAGGAGTTAATAGAAGAGGTATCTGAGCCTCTAGCTATTATCTTTGGGAAATCATGGGAGACGGGGGAGATTCCAGAAGACTGGAAGGGGGCAAATATAGTGCCCATCTATAAAAAGGGAAATAAAAACAACCCAGGAAACTACAGACCAGTTAGTTTAACTTCTGTGCCAGGGAAGATAATGGAGCAGGTAATCAAAGAAATCATCTGCAAACACTTGGAAGGTGGTAAGGTGATAGGGAATAGCCAGCATGGATTTGTAAAGAACAAATCGTGTCAAACTAATCTGATAACGTTCTTTGATAGGATAACGAGCCTTGTGGATAAGGGAGAAGCGGTGGATGTGATATATCTAGACTTCAGTAAGGCATTTGATACAGTCTCGCATGATATTCTTATAGATAAACTAGGAAAGTACAATTTAGATGGGGCTACTATAAGGTGGGTGCATAACTGGCTGGATAACCGTACTCAGAGAGTAGTTGTTAATGGCTCCCAATCCTGCTGGAAAGGTATAACAAGTGGGGTTCCGCAGGGTTCTGTTTTGGGACCGGTTCTGTTCAATATCTTCATCAACGATTTAGATGTTGGCATAGAAAGTACGCTTATTAAGTTTGCGGACGATACCAAACTGGGAGGGATTGCAACTGCTTTGGAGGACAGGGTCAAAATTCAAAATGATCTGGACAAGTTGGAGAAATGGTCTGAGGTAAACAGGATGAAGTTCAATAAAGATAAATGCAAAGTGCTCCACTTAGGAAGGAACAATCAGTTTCACACATACAGAATGGGAAGAGACTGTCTAGGAAGGAGTATGGCAGAAAGAGATCTAGGGGTCGTAGTGGACCACAAGCTTAATATGAGTCAACAGTGTGATACTGTTGCAAAAAAAGCAAACGTGATTCTGGGATGCATTAACAGGTGTGTTGTAAACAAGACACGAGAAGTCATTCTTCCGCTTTACTCTGCGCTGGTTAGGCCTCAACTGGAGTATTGTGTCCAGCTCTGGGCACCGCATTTCAAGAAAGATGTGGAGAAATTGGAGAGCGTCCAGAGAAGAGCAACAAGAATGATTAAAGGTCTTGAGAACATGACCTATGAAGGAAGGCTGAAGGAATTGGGTTTGTTTAGTTTGGAAAAGAGAAGACTGAGAGGGGACATGATAGCAGTTTTCAGGTATCTAAAAGGGTGTCATCAGGAGGAGGGAGAAAACTTGTTCACCTTAGCCTCCAATGATAGAACAAGAAGCAATGGGCTTAAACTGCAGCAAGGGAGATTTAGGTTGGACATTAGGAAAAAGTTCCTAACTGTCAGGGTAGTTAAACACTGGAATAGATTGCCTAGGGAAGTTGTGGAATCTCCATCTCTGGAGATATTTAAGAGTAGGTTAGATAAATGTCTATCAGGGATGGTCTAGACAGTATTTGGTCCTGCCATGATGGCAGGGGACTGGACTCGATGACCTCTCGAGGTCCCTTCCAGTCCTAGAGTCTATGAGTCTATGAGTCTATGAGTCCCAATCCTGCAAACAAGCAGTAGAGTAACATTACTCATGTGAATAATTCCCAAGGAAGTCAATGGGCTTAGTCAGGTAAGTAAAGTCAGGCATGAATAGAAGTGTCTTCAGGATTGGGCCTCAGGTATTTTTGTCCCTGCTCTGTTTTTCACAGACTCAGACTTGACAGCTGATGAGTCACTTTCACCATCTGGAGCATTCATGCAGCAGCATGCTGCTGCTGTGCTTGGCCTGTGAAGACGGCAAGGGACTCGTTACATGAAAACAGGCTGCTTCTAAAAAAAACAGCATTTTTTCTAAGTTAAGTTTTGTAAACCTTTGTTAATGAAGTCCTAAATCTGGGGACTGAACTCCATGACAGCACCCATCTAATGCCCTGCCTCTGCTATTGAATCGGCAGTGTAGTGAAATGCTCCTCTAGAACCAGCCTTAAAAACCACTTCCAGCGACACTTTGCCAACCCAGGCTGGCCTGCACAATTTATTTCAAAATGGAGACTGAAATCATTTCAACAAACCCATGAGTTTTGGCAGTGTTACAAGAACCATAGCCTTAGAGCACCCCCTTACAGCAAGGCCAAGCACTGCTGAGCTCTGCCTTAGTTTGCCCCCAGCAGTCTTTGCCCTACTCCAGCCATAGGAGTGGCTTGGCCCTCCAGCCACACCACTTCCAAGAGTACCCCCACCCCCCTTCCAGAGGAATGGAATCCTCTCCATAAACCCCAACAAAAGCAAGGCACAGAGGAATCTTCAGCCCAGCTAGGCTCAGCATACAGCTCCCAGCTGCAACAGCCTGTCTGACTCTACCTGAGCTCTAATACACTCAGCAAGCCATCCAGCCCAGGCCCACACTCTTACAAAGGGTTCTAGCTGGTCACAGTCAGCTCCTGGACCTCAGTGAGACTTCTGGCCACCAGTAGCAGTTTTTCTCCTCAGTCAGCCCTCAACAGATGGGTTTTACTCTTCCTAAATCCAGCACATAGCACAGGCGTGGCAGAGCTAATTACACAGGGTTGACTGACCCTTAAAAAGGCAGGCCATCCTGTTACAGACAGCACTTGAAATGAGACAGTGGAGTCACAGATCTGACTGAGCTCTGTTGTGTTAAAGGAGATAAGAGTTTCAAAAGTAGAAACAAATAGAATGCATGTTGTGGTGCAAAGGAAGGGTCAGGGCTGTGCATAGGCACCATATTTTGTAAAACTGACCTGGAAACAGGGACACCTGGTCAAGTTAAGTCATGTGTTACTGCATCAGTGGTTTCATTAACAATTCAGCTAATTTGCTGGCTCTGGAGTGAAATGCATTATATCTTTTCTTCTCATCCTCCTTAGCACCATGGATCAGATCCACTCCTATGCTGCTGAAAAACAGCTCCCACCTGGATCCTGTGAGTTATACTTTTATTACAACTTGCTGAGCCAGCAAATTAGCTGGTATATTAATCCTGGTGCTCTTGTGTTGTTAAAGCTTTGGGGCAGTAAATAAATGAAAGTGTACAGGTTGGCACAAGCATTGCCATGCTGCCAAAGTATTATGAATGCATTGATGTCGACAGACCCAGCCACTTCCTCTTGAGTCCCCTTTCCCTGTCTGATATCAGTCACAGTAGGAAGCAGAATTTGCAATTCTTTAACAACAGAATAAGGATCCCAATAAATCACAGAACTGCTTTAAGGTCACCTCTGAAAATGCATGGGACTGAATGTATCTGCTTCCCAAGGATAAATACTAAAGGCCAAATCCTCAGCTGATATAAGTTGCCATCGTTCCATTGTGGAGTCAGTGGAGCTTTGCAGATGTCTGCCAGCAGATAATCTGTCCGGCAGAGTCTGACTTGACCTTGGCAGGATATCTGCCTGTAGTTTTGAAAGTCTAGATGTTCTAAACCTGATATTTAGAGTAAGCCATTCCCTACCAGTAAAAAGAGGAGAGAAAACAGGGAATGGGTGGAGGGGCTGTTAAGACAGATGTAAAAATAGATATCTTTTGTTAAATCAGAGTCAACGTACACAGCTGGAGACCCACAGGATTAGAGAAGGAGAGAGATTAGTAAAGACCATGACAGCAAGTACAGCACAAGAACTGATTCTATAGGGCAAAACACAACATCCTAGGAAGAGATTTTATGTGCCTCACTGAATTATAGGTGCTGGTAGAAGGAAGTCAAGATGACACAGCAGGGGAGGGTTGTGGAAAGTGGGGGTATCTGTTTGCTTTTGAAGTCAGTCCTATAGAAATGGATGCAGGAATGATGCTTTGTTACTCTTGAGCGCCATCTGCTGGCTCTACAGTAGTTAAAAAGCAGGTAACATTCCCAACGTCAAGCCTAGGGAGAAAGAACAAATACATCAATCCAGCGTTTTCCCATTTAGCACTATGTTCCAATGCTGGATACCTTCTGTAAACAATGTCATCCCCTACTGGGAATCTTTCTATACATACGGTACATTTATAGTCAGTACTGAAGTAGAAAATGACCCTGCATTATCTGTTTTGGTTTGAGGATGGGTTTTTTTGTTTGTTTTAAGGCAAAGAGGTTCCTTAGCTAATTTCACTAAAGATGTTAAGTTTCTCAGCTCTGTCCTGCATGTTTTAACATCAGTTTGAAAACTCTTATGGGTTGTGAATAACTGTATTCAGGCACAGGTTGCATTTAGTGCAACATTGCCATCTTGTGGTGCAAATCTCTGATTAAGTTTTGAGAGAGACAAACTATCAAATTTAAAATCACATTTTAAACAAATTCCCTTACCTAGATTTACTTAGGTTGTAAGCCCAGGGATGGGCTTTTTGTTCTCTGTGCTGCACCTAGCCCACTGGTGGGCTGGTCCATGACTGGGATTCTAGCTGCTACTGTAAGTAAGATAAATAGTAAATAAGTTATCAACACCAGCTTTGATTATTGAAATAATTTCTCAAGTTCAGAGACCTCATCCCTGTGAATGCTGTTTAGCCAAGCAGGGAAATATAAATATAAACAATGAGTCAGAGGTGCACCGTTGTATACACCTGTACAATGTGGCACACTATCCATACTTGTACTGTGTGTCTGAGCCTCAAAATGGGAGGGAAATAGTTTAACACCATTTTGCTCAGAATAGTTAGTTGTTCATAAAACCAAAGGTAACTGGGGGATAAAGTGTTATTATTTTTCTCTTGTTAGAGGTAACATGTTTTATAACCTGACACTCACTTTCTCCCATTGTCCACTTCTGAGGTGCTTCATTAATGTTGGATGAAGATTCTGCTGCCTGGCCAAAGGGATGTGGAAAAAACATCTGTAGATATGACTGCAACCCTGTATGACAGAGTAGTTTATAATCAACCCAGCAACTCGGTCTGTGACACCTGACTAACCACAACTGAAGCAATTGCGCCTCTGAGTGAGCTACATATGTAGAAACATCTAGGCTTGTGCTTTTCACATGGGTTTTACCATAGGTTTGCTTGCAGAGACCTACAGTTGTTATGAAGAGGATGCTCTGTGAACTCTTATGGCACTAGAGGTTTCTGTGTATTTTTTAAGACAGACGGAAATACATAGAGCTACACAGAAGTGTAGAAATTATACAATGTGAATAAGCTACCCAGCAAAGCGCCCTTTTTTCCTGTTTGTGAACAGATTCCATTTCTGACAAACAAATTGATTCCTACCTATTCACAGAACAATATTGACTGTTTCTTGTCCATGGTATGGAATTGTTCACCTAAAATCTGATGTTTTCGCATCCTGATTGGATGTTTGAAACCCTTAAAATAATCATGTAAATGTTACCAATTCTTGGATGAATAACCTTTCATGCAAAAATTCATAACGTTCTTTGAATTATTCACATTTTTGCAAATAGTCAGCAAGTGAGTGCAAACACAATAAACAAGGGTGAATTATAAGGGATCCCCTGCTTGTATCTAAAAGTCACGTCTTGTGGGGTGGGGAAATCTAGGCTCCATAGGCAGCAAGACATCTGTAAGGTGGGTGGACCCAATTGGGATGGAATGCTACAGGCCATATGGAAGGGAAGAGGGACTTACTCATGTTCTTTGCATACAGCATCAGTACGTTTAAAAAAAAATAGAACAGTGAAGAGGAAGTGGTCAGATCTATTTAAGAAACTCTTGAGATTTTGATGCCTCACCAACACTTATGACAAAATGTTCTTGTTGGATCTCTTTAAGCCCTTCCTCACACAGGTTGGCCCTGAACAAACAACCATACAGCATGGAGCTCCTGTGAAGCTACACTCTGACCTCTCCCCCTCGCCACACACACACACTCTCTTTCTCTCTCTTGCTCTCCTTCTCTCTCTCTCTCAGATCATCTTTGTGCTAGCAACCAGGGACCCTCCCTGTCCCAACATCCCAGTCCAGTCACTCTGTGAGCAGCCACAGGAGAGTCTGTCTGTAAAACAAAAGGTCAGAGAGGAGGTTGATATAGAAAACCAATGAACATCCATTATTTCACTATGTAAGGAAACACTGTCTGACAATTGCTTGTTTTCTATTTTGAAGATCAGTACCACAATCTTCCCCGCTCAATCCCCAAATTCTACTTCCCCAGTTCTCTTTGGCCTCAAAGAGTTTGTCAGCTGGACTTGCTGATTTGTGCACTACTCATTTTTCTAAGTATTTGTTTGCCTACTTATTTTTATTATTACTATTTTAACTCAAAAGCACTAATTATCCATAATGTTTCTTTACTTTCTTAAAGAAGAATAAAAAAACAAAATCAGTCCAATAGGCTAATCAATCAGTAATGGAATCTCCAGCCTCATTTATTAATGATCTTACCGCCAATCTAGTGTTTCTCTCTCCCCTGAAACACCTGTAAAAGTCTTCTTCATTGCCCTTTACCCAGCATTAACTTATCCCTATAGCTATATTAATACAGGATGGTACAAGCTATACTGACTGTAATATGCCATCCTTTACATTATTATCAGTATTTGAAATTTAAAGATACAAACATTATTTGTTCTAAAGGTAATTTAATATTGCAGAATAATAACACACTTTCTGTAAACTTTCAATACATAGTCTTCAAGTAAAACAGAAAATACAGGTATTATGTTTATTGCCCCTTTTAGAGACACTAGGTCTGATTTTCAGTCCCTAGTAGGTGTACATTTCTGCACACATTCAGATATATCTGTGAAAAGTAGACAAGCATTTGCCTCTGTGTAAATGCACATAGATTCCCAGGCCAGAAGGGACCATGATGATAATCTACTCTGACCTCCTGTATAACACAGGTCATAGAACTTCCCCAAAATAATTCCTAAAGCAGAACTTTTAGCAAATATCCAATCTTAATTTAAAAACTGTCAGTGATGGAGAATCAACTACGACACTTGGTAAATTATTCCAGTGGTTAATTACTCTAGCATGGGGTTGAAAATCAGACCCTTTGAAGTCCATAAGGCTTAACAATTTTAGATGAAGGAAGTTGTATTTATTTATACATACACACACGGTCTTTATATTAAAATAGTTATACCCTAAAATAATATTTTTGTTTATAAAGAACACACCCCTACAAAAGTGATCAAGGTTCTGACCAACAATCTTAAAAACAAGAGTCAACTATAATAGTCTTAAAATACATTAGCTGAATCTAAAAACACAAGGCTCAGTTCACCTCCCATGGGAATTGGAGTGGGCTCTTTGGCCCCAATCCCATGCACTCAAGTCACTTTACACACCAGAGATTATACACGCAGGTGCTTAAGTGTCTGCAGGGTCAGGACCTTAGGCCTCAGTTCAAGAAAGCACCTAAGCACATGTTTAAAGCTTTAGTGCTTTCCTGGATAGCAGTGCTTTCCTGATTCAGGGCCTCAGTTCAGAAAAAAGGTAAAAGTTTTAATTTGAAGTTCAGAGAGCTCTGTTTTCACTATGGCTCATAAGGCCACAATTCACAATTAAAACAAAGCAAAGAACCATGTGGCCTTGATAGAAGAGATTAAATTATTTTAATATTTTATAAGGAGTTTAAAGTGCAACAGTTACATTTTGAAAAGTCAGTAATCAAACAAGGCTGACAGAGCACTTATTCAGAGTGAAATACATCCTGACACAGTAAGTTCTGCAATAGACTTCTGTACAGCAATGGAATGTTCTTTGTTTGCATAAACATATATTACAAGTACAGAAGCCAGAGGTTAGTTTAACAAAACATCCAGAGGACATGTACATGCATTCATTCATTTCTGAGATAACTAGACGCTCAGTTGCCACTCATTTACATAAACTGCTTCCCAGTGAATAGTCAGATTAGTGCTCAGGATTTCACAGCCTGCCCTTCAAATGCTGAAAATTGTTATTTTATTGAATCAAAAGCATAAATAGAATTTATTCTCATCATTTCTAGCAGAGAGAACCTCAGCAATCACGAGTCTCATGAACAATGCTGAAAATGACTTACAATACACACAACAGTTTAGTACACAGTATTAAAAAGACCCTATCTGAACTGGGGATTTATCAGGCAATATAAAAATGATAGGTTCCAGCAAGTAAACACCATTCTGATGAAGAGCTGGTAGTAAAATTATTTTAATACCTGAGAAATATCACAAATTGAGTGTTCACTAACTGTATTGAGGGAGGGAAAGGATACAGCAATTGTATAGTAGAGAGTAACAAACATTATTATGTAAACTCTAACAAACAGGTTGTGTAGAAAAGATTTAATTTAAAAATTGTTTGTTTCTCACAGACACCAAAAGATAGAAGGGTCAGATCCTCAGCTGGTATAAATCAACATAGCTCCACTGAAGAAAATGGGGGTGATTGCAGGTAGGATCTGATTCTAGAAGATCCAAAATTTTCAGAAAGGTAGCAAGCTGCTTACCTGCTTTAAACTCCCGAGAAAGACAGCCCATGCCTGTAATCTATAGGTTTCCTTTAAGCGTGGGTACAGAACTCCCAAGTAATTTCAGAGGGAGTCTGACTCACTCAAGGACTGCAGAATTTGGCCCCTTGTTATCTCTGAGCATGAATTCAGATAGAAACGTTATACAAAGAAGATGAAGTCAAAATACCTTAAATCTATTAATCTACCAAATAGCTGTAAGATTGAAAACATTGTTGCCTAAAGCCAGTACCTGCTGGTGCACCTGTTTTTGTCTCTGGGCAAATTCTGTCCAGCAGTAAGACTTATTTGCAAAGTGTATGGGGGCCAGGGGGCGCTTATGCAAGTACACAGATAGGAAATATAACTTGTCTTTACAAAAAAAAGGGGTTATTGCACATAATCTGAAGAGGAATGAGCCCCTAGTTAACAGGAGAGTCAAGCCTCTAATTAAACTATTCTGCTTACAAACTGAAGTCCAGTGCCATTCTTTGGTCACAGTTGCAGAAATGTGCTGCCGGCTACCTTAACACAGAGGGCCTGATCCTCCCGTCTGGCAGAGCTGACCTTAGTGTAGGACTGGTGGGATGTGAGAGGGGCACAAGTCTTCAAGAATTCACAAGTCTTGAGTCTTCCTGATGCTAGTGCCTCCCTGGTGCTATTCAGACACCCACCCGCAGCACAGCTTAGAACAACCCAGATGTTCAGTGCTGCTCTAAATTGTACCCAGCTGTTCACAGCCTTAAGGGGCCATTCCAGCAGCTGAGTAGAGTCGGAGTGCAGTGACTGGCCCCATGCTCTTTTCCCTAGGGATGGGGTGCAAAGATGAGAAGCATGCAGCTGTCACTGGCTCTGTATCACCCAGGGATTCCCTGAGTAACTAGTTAAGTTGGCTTCACGGTCCTTTTTCACCTGCTGAAGTTGCTCAAAGAAGTACTGAGGATCTGGCCTAGAATGTTGAGGGAAAAAATCATATTGGTAGAAAACACTAATCACTGAATTCAGAATTTAATTTAAGGATGAGGGTGGTCTCTATGCTCATTTCTATCTATTCAGGCTTTTATACGTTTCAGAAAAGCCAAATGCTTAACACTTATTTTTAAGTTTATGGGAATGTACTATACATTTTACATATAATTCTGATGTGCTCACAATTATTTGCATTTTCATGGTTATTTTGAGTACTAACAAATACTCTGTGTCTTAACGCCAATCAATGTTAACAAATGTGGTTTATGTTATCAACTAAAGACTAGCATGAAACTTGCTGATATGAGACAGCATCTTCGCTTTATATTGCTAAATCACTAATTTTACTTCTTCTTGTTCCACAGCAGATTTGTATTTGTTTTTATTACACATTATTGGCAAAATGTGAACCCTAGTTCTGCGGTGCCCATACTGACACACCTACAGGTGAAATCCTCACCTCCATTCTGGCCCCTTTACACTGAGTAAAATGGACTGGACAGGCATAAAGAAGCTTGAAAGCCCCAGTTCCAGCTAATCAAGGTTTCCTCCGGTGCAGGCTCTGCACAAGACAGCCATAAGACTGCCCTGTGAGGATCCTCTCACAAACCCTGACATAGGGGGTGTACTGAGGGTGGGTCCAGGAGTGGGAGGGGTGAATTGGAGGACAGGGCCATGACATGCAGTACTGTCAAGATTCCAGGTAGTGCTGTGACCCATTGGTAGGGCCCTACCAAATTCACGGCAGTGAAAAATGCATCACGGACTGTGAAATCTGGTCTCGCCCCATGCAATCTGGTCTTTTGTGTGCTTTTACCCTATACCATACAGATTTCACACAGGAGACCAGCATTTCTCAAATTGGGGGTCCTGACCCAAAAAGGAGTTGCAGGGCAGTCACAAGGTTATTTTAGGGGGGGTCATGGCATTGCCACCCTTACTTTTGTGCTGCCTTCAGAGCTGGGTGGCTGGAGAGTGGTGGCTGTTGGCCGGGTACCCAGCTCTGGAGGCAGAACCCCACCAGCAGCAGAGCAGAAGGGTGGCAATACCATACCATGCCACCTTTACTTCTGCACTGTTGTCTTCAAAGCTGGGCGGCTGGAGAGTGGCAGCTTCTGACTGAGGGCCCAGCTCTGCAGCAGTAAGGGTGGCAACACCATACCATGCAATCCCTCCTGTTGGCAGCTCTGCCTTCAGAGCTGGGCTCCCGGCCAGCAGCCACCGCTCTCCAGCTGCCCAGCTCTGAAGGCAGCATCGCCACCTGCAGCAGCACAGAAGTAAGGGTAACAGTATCACAATCCTCCCCACAATAACCTTGTGTCCCTGCCCACAGGTCCTTTTTGGGTCAGGATCCCTACAATTACACCACCATGAAATTTCAGATTTATATAGCTAAAATAATGACATTTACTATTTTTAAAATCCTATGACCATGAAATTGACCAAAATGGACCGTGAATTTGGTAAGGCCGTACCCATAGGGCAGTGCTGGGAGTCTAACATAATTTCCGTAGCCCTGGGGGGTCTAAGTTATTCTGGGGGCCGTTTCAGTCCCTGGAGCAGTCAAAGATCAGGACAGTGCAAAGATGGTTAAGGCCGCCTTAATCAGCCTCCCCTTAGATTCAGAGTTATCTGCTACACTTCTTAGAGGGGCCACACAAAATCTCACCCCTAGCATGTGATTTGTCAGATGTTCTGCAGCTCCCTCTGATTTCATTTAGTGCTCTAGACACCCAACACCTCTGAAAATCAAGCCCTATGTGCCTCAAATTGGGCACCCCACCAAAAAAAAATCAAATGATCCTGTTGAAAATATGGGCCTCTGTGTATGGCATTTGTTATACTTCTGAAATATAGGGAAATAACACCCTGCTCCTGCAAACCAATTAGTGTTCTGCCCTGGATTTTAATGGGAACAGGATTGGACCATTAAAGTGAAAAAAAAGGTGGCTGCGGAGTCTGCTTAAAAGAGTTTTTTTTCCCCCTCAGCCTAAATGATATATATTGCAAGGAGAGAGAAAAAAAACCCACTGTAATTTAAGAAGATTGAGAGTCATTGATTGGGAAAGAGTTTATGGCTTTAGGATGGGGGTGAGGGGGCCTGATTCTCAACTGCCCTGTATCTCATGTGGTCATTGTAATAGTTTTGTGGCAGCACTTTGCATTGACACTAGTGCTTTGGTAGCACTTTGCACTGGTGGACATAACACAAGGTGCAGGGCAGTTGAGAATCAGGCCACGTCTTCTCATCCCCTTAGTCACTAATGATTTTTCCAGTTAAACTAATGTGTTCATTGGGGCAGAGTACGATTTGGTTCACAGCGTGTTACATTTGTCTTTCCTCTAGAACCATGTTCCAAGAGAGGAATGTGTTTATTCTGGCACGTAGACAGTGGCGCTTGAAATAGGAAAGGCTGATCAATCTAGTGTGACATATCACTTTCTTCAGACTTTGGGGATGCTACCTCCCTTTGTATTTCTGTAGTAAAGAACTCAGCAGCATTTGGGCTGAAATGGTCAATGTTTTTCTACAGGACTATTTGTATCAGATCCTCCAGTGTGCAATATTCACTTCACCGCAGGCAGATTTTGGCCCTAAGTCTAGCAGAGCTGACCAAGAGAGGTACAGCCTTGTATATGGGAACTCTCTGCTGGTGTAGAGCCAAGGGAGTGGCTCCTTCACTCTCCTTCCCATCCCTGCTGTTGGGATACAGGTTTGGCTGAGGCTTCTCTACACCTAGCTGATCCTTCGAGGCTGACTTAAGCTACACCAAGGGGCCAGACCACCATACAGCCAGACCAGCATTGGGGGAGCAGATCTTTGCACATCCTCACTTGCCCCTGCTCCACAAGAGCTGCACCATTCCATAGCAGAGGATCTGGGTTTTCATCTCTCAGTAACATATTCTCAAGTAAAAACTGTTATAAAGTACATTTCTGTAACCACAGCTGCCAAGTATAAGAGAATGCTTAAAGTTCCAGGACCCAGTTCTCCTCTTGCTGAACTGAAGCCAATGGAGCCAACACTGATATAAGATAGCAAAGAATCAGGCCCTCAGTATGTGATACTGAAGAGCTGGTTCCAACAAACAGCTCTGGAACTCTTGTCATAAGTTACCGTGTCTTGCTTCCTAAAACTACACAACACACTTCCCATCTAATCCAAATTAAGTGTTAGGTGTTAGAATAAGGTTAAAACAGAAATATCCCTGAGGCTGGCTATTTATGGACCAAATCAGGGTAACATTCACAGCTCCCAAATTCATCCCAAGTAAAGCAATAAAGGCCTCAGCTAACTGGAAAAGCATAATTATTACAGCTATAACAATTATTATATTTGCATATTTAACAAACTGGAATAAACTAATGTTGTATGAGCACTTCAGTTTGATTTATCTATATTTATATATATATATATATATATATAGTAAAACTAAGGATCATCTTTTATCACTGCAAGTAGCAACACATTTTAAATGGAGGGAAACTTTCTATGTTACAGTAGAGATTATATCTTATTGGTGCCTAGTATTGGTAACAAAGTAAGATATTGCTTAGAAGTTAAATATTTTAGAGAGGCAGGCCATAACCAGAACCTCAAATCCAATTCCTTTAAGCCCCACCCCTACAGTTTAGGTACGGATTTGGATCTCAAACAGTAAGGACTCTCTCTCTCAAGAACAGCTGATCACAATAGTTAAAGATGGTAGAAGTCTCAGAAAATCAGTGACTCCATCCTTGTATCATTTTGTCCTAAAAACTTGTGAAAACAGCTTGCAAGATTTCAGTGCCAGTGACTTTCAACCATGGGCCTAACTAGAAGTCAAATCAAACAGCAGCCTTAAAACTAAACTGGATTCAGATACTACCCCTTTTTTACTGTCCCTAATGTTTTACAAGACAGGTTGATACAAATGGCAAAAATTATACCACACATTCCTTCAAAGAATGTAATCATTGAAGTTTTAAACTTCACTGCTTATTGGAAGGACATGCAGGCCCTAAATATGGTTTTAAGTGGTCATTTACCTTTTCCAAATAAAACTACTACTTGAAAGGCTTTAGTCAGAAACTAACTCTCATCAACTGGAGTCTAGGGTTTTGTTTTATTTATTAATAATTTAATTCAAATTTTAGTTTTAATAGTTTAGGGTGGGATTTTCAAAACTGCTCAGTATTGGCTGAACGCTGCTCCCACTGACGTTATTGGTACAACTCCCATACAATTTTGTGGGAGCAGTTAGGCCAATATCAAATGCTTTTGAAAGTCTCACCCTTAAACTTTACCACATCTGGAGAAAAAAGATTAAAGGCCAGAGATAGAAGGGGATTTTTATAACCATCATCATATGCTTATTGGGAATATATACACTTTAAATGGAGGAAAACTTTCTATATTACAGTAGCGATTATATTACATTAGACTCCCATGCATGTGACGAAGTGGGTATTCACCCACGAAAGCTTATGCTCCAATACTTCTGTTAGTCTATAAGGTGCTGCAGGACTCTTTGTTACTTTAAATACGTTTGTAATGGCTACCAGGCTCCTCTACACCCCACACAAGATGATACTCATTAGCATCCTGTAGATAATTTAGCCAAAAGACACAGTCATTCCATTCTGAACTGTTTGAGGAAAACTGTTCTTCTTCTCACTTACTCTTCTTTTACACCAGTGTAACAATTCTGGGTCCGATTTTCCTTTGTTGCCATCCTCTTCTGCAGCTCAGATAATGTATTTGGCTACTGAGGAATTTCCCATGCAGTGCAGAGCTGCCACAATGGTTCTAGACTACCAGCCCTCTGCAGTCCACATGTGGAGACATGACTGGAAAAAAAAACATCGTTGGAATACCACCATGGCAACTTATGGTTAAATGCATCCAGGTGCAAATTAAAGCCGAAGGCCGAAGAGGGCACTTGGGACCTTACCAGACTGGCTCAGTGAAGACCGGGGGTTGACAGATCAATACAGACGCTCTCCAGAGCACGGAGCAGCATCCGCCCATGCAGCCAGGCAATGAGCATTTCCCACAGCCTGGAGCTGAGGGGGAGGCGGCAGCTGCTGTTCCAGCTCCTCGGGGACAGGCTCTGTCAGCCAACAGTCACTTTTTACTCACCACAGCTAAGGGCGTCGGGTTCCTCCAGTGGGGGTGTGGAGCAGCCGTTCGTTTTCCTGTTTGCACTCCTTTGCCGTGTGAAAATCAGGGAGAGGAAGCAGAAGCCCCACTTCCCTCCTTAAATGACACCCAGTAGGGGAATCCAGGACAACAGGGTGGGGCGGCAAATGGTGACCAGACTCTCACTGCCAGGGTCTAGTCTAGCTCAGGGTCCAGCTGATTTTCTCCCCGTGCCACTGGCTCCCAGTCGCCTTCTGCCACCAGGTCAACCCGGGAACTCAGGCAGGAATGGGATGAGAAAGTAAATCAAGCTGAGCAAGGCAGGCAAAAGTGTCTTCATGGGCCACTCCCAATGACGTTCTTTTTGCATGCAACTGCTGCAAAACCATCCAGACAGAGAAGCAGCAGGCCAAAACACTGCTAAACAGCTTGTAAAGTAGCTTAGTTGGGAGAGCATTAAATTGAAGATCTAAAGGTTCCTCGTTCAATCTCAGGCTTTGGTAGGCCCTTTCATCCCTCTTTGCGCAGTGATGGCTTGCTCTCTTGGTGCACAATAGTTTCTGCACCCAGGGTGAATCTCTGACCTTGAGCTCTGCAGTAGGAAAAGATAATGTGGGCTTCCGCATCTGGTTGGCCCACCTGAACTTTTAGGATGAGAGCTGTCTTTCCCAACATGGCAGGAAGCCAGTGAGGTAGGGTGACCCTCAGGAATGGTGCCACTGGGCTGCTGAGCAAGGGTAGTACCAGGGAAGGGGCATCTGTAAAAGTGGCCATGTGGAAGAAGGCAGGGATTTGGGGGCCCAGGAAGAGGTGTTTGATGTTCAGTGCCTTGGAGCAGTTGGACTTGGGCATGGTGGGTGTTCAGGAAATACACATTCATGAGTTTAGGGTAGATTGATAGGCAGAGGGTGACTGGAAGAAGGGCCTGTCTCTTTGGTCTTCCAGGCCAGGGAAGAATGATGGGGTTGGAGTCTTCTTCTTCACATTTGCAGTGCAAGTACAGAAGGTGCTGGAGCTCTGACCAGGGAGGACGTTACTGGTGGGCTTTGTGCTCTGTGGCACTGGTTAGGGCTATATTAGTGTGTATGGTCCCCAATTAAGAAATGGAAGGAACTGGTTCCCTTCCTCTGGACTGTTTGTTGTTGGTGTTTTCCCAACTGTCAGAGGAAACATTTTTACAATGAGCATTACATGGCACAGGTCTGTAGTGAGGTCAGCTTAGAGCCGCAGAGGGGGTACATCTTTCTGCAGGGACAGGCCAGGAGTCGCATTGACTGGATTTCTGTGAAGGAGAGCATGTCGACAGCCCAGTGCACGGTGGTGCCAATGGACAGTTCAGATCACACAGCTCTCACCTTGTGCTCAATGTGGGCAATTCCCTGACCAGGGGCAGCGTTATGTATTTTTCCGCCCCAAGCAGAGTCAGGTTGCACCTCTGGCTCTTACTATGAAGGTTGAAGTTACAATTCCCTGTTTGGGTGCACAATCTGCTTAAGCCCCCACCCAGCAATCGGGGGGAACTAACCCTGGCCACTGGGTGCCTCGAAGAGGTGATACTCTCCCCACTCACAACCACTGAGTATAGAAAAAAAACTAAGAAAAAGGAGGAAAATCACCTTGTATTAACTTGGGAAAACACCACAATCAGGATTCATAACACAACACTATGAGCAAAACACCCACCCACAGTGCGCTAGGCAGTGGTCTTTTGCCTCGGGCTCTTAAATCCAGACACCAAAAGCTCTTTGGATGTGTCCCTCCCTTCACTGCACCTCACCCACAGCTGCTGTCCTGGGTCAGTGAAAACCCAGAGTTCACCTCTCACCTCCCGGGGGAAATCCCCTTTCTCCCTCCGCTGTCTGGCCACATTGCCGGCCACTTGCCATTCCACCCTGGCACCGCTCTGCTAGCCCCTCTCTGCTCTGGGATATCTTGTGGTCCCACCAGGAGTGGAACAGGCTCCCTAAAAGCAGGGCCGCCCAGAGGATTCAGGGGCCTGCTGGGGCAAAGCGGAGGAGCAGACATAAAAAAGGCGCCACTGACTGCGGCGCCTGTACTTACTGGGAGGCGCTTTGAGTCTTCAGTGGCAGTGGGTCCTTCACTCACACTGCGTCTTGGGCAGCGCTGAAGGACCCGCCGCCGAAGTGCATCCGAAGACCCAGAGTGAGTGAAGGGCCCGCTGCCAAAGTGCCGCCGAAGAGCCAGACTGCTGCTGGGCCAGTAAAATGTAAAAAGGAGCCTCTAGCCAGGGAAGGGATTCTCGGCCAGGGCTTGTGGGGCGCCTGCAGGGCCCAGGGCCTGGGGCAAATTGCCCCACTTGTCCCCCTTTGGGCAGCCCTGCCTAAAAGTAGCAGTCACCAGAGCCCAAACAGTAGCCCCCTCCCTGCCACTCGAGGCCACGCCCCTGCCCCCCCTTCTCCCCAAGGTCCCGCTGCTATGCTGCCTCTTCCCCCCAAGGCCCCGCCTCCCGCTCACTGTTCTCTGCTCCCTCCCCACGCTCACTCGCCCTTACAGTCATTACAAAGGGGCAAGGCAGAGCCCTCCCATTTTGAAAAGTCCTGGGGTGTTGTTCCCCCCTGTTCAAGCACCCCTGGGGCCCTGCACTTCACACAGCTCTCCCTGATTTCAGCTGTTAGTGAGGGAGCCTCACTGCTAGTGCAGACTGGGCAGTTTGTTGGATGAGAGACGCTGTCCCAAAGCAGGACCAATGCTTAGACCTGGTGATCAGTGATTTCAGATCTGTTGGTCTGCAGCAAGACTCTGCAGTGAGTCTCAATCAGCTCTGTTATTACACAGGGAAGAACAAAAAGGTCAAATGGGGCCTGGAACCCTTAAGAAGAATCCACCTCACCGAGTACAACACTTGTCGCTACCGGCTCTCAGCTCCACTGAGAATGTTTTAGGGTCACTCCTCGCCCTTATCAACCTAGAGGTCTTGGAGAATAACAGCTAACAGGTGCTCCAGTGGCACAACTGGCTAGTGCACAGTACTTATAGGGCAGTGCTGAGAGGAGCTATACTGAGGTTGTGAATTCAAACCTCCCATGGAGCACTAGCTTTTATTCACTAAGTGATATCATCCCCTTATTTGTCCTGTGGAATGTAGAATCCGGCCCAGGGGACACTGAGGCAGGGGAGGAGACAAAAATGCCCCCTCAACTATTACCTTCTCTCCAGAGCACAGGTCAGAATCTACAATTATTTCTCCCCTACCAGCCCCTGTGCCAAGATCCCTCCCCTGGCGTCTGTACTATTGACAAAGACTAAGTGACAGGGACCAAACACTCAAATCCCCCCTGGTGCGGGGAGCCAGGTTTGCTCTTCAAATTCTGTCGTTGATACATTTCCAGACCTGGGAAAGGCCCACAACAGCATTGAATGGGAAGCTGCCTACAGAACAGTGACACTGCACAAAGCTCCTGTGGAGGAGGGGTGGGAATTCGTAACATTTTGAGGCTTGTTTGGGAAATGAGCCTTTGCTGACAAGGTTTGTCTCTGTTCATATTTCCCCTTCAGGTGTTATGTTGAGGGATCTTTAGTATATTTCTGTGAGGTTAATAACTATCTCCTCAACTTTATTTACTCAACTTAAAAATTTGTGTCACCTGATTTTTGTATCTCCCTGTGAAAATACAACTGACACGTGTGGCTTTCTAGAGGGGGTCATGATGTTAAAGTCGGGGAATTCAGTCTCTGTACTTCTGGGAGGGGGTTTTGCTTTTTCACAGCTGACTCACTGCCAGGCAGACGGGGCTGTTAGCTGCACCCACTGTCCTTGCCAGGGGCCCCTGCTGACCCCTGGGCGGCTGCACTGCCGTGCTGGGGTGACTCTGCAGGGGAAGAAGCTGCTGTGGAGCAATGTAGAGCAGGTGCAGGAAGGAGACGGGGTCACTATTCGCATTCTGAAGTGCACAATTTTTCATTTTTGGGAATGTCCAAGAACAATTCTAGGGGAAGGTGAATGCAGAGCAGTGACAGTGGAGGTGTCCAGACCTCCAATGGGGGCAGCATGGAAATTAATAATGGGAAGATCATTTGTGAAACTTCACTTGTCTTCACTGACAAGATTTTTCTCTGTTCTTATTTCACATTGTGGTGTTATTAGGAGGAGTCAGGATATATTTTTACTATATTAATTAAACACTTAATTTTATTTAATTGTAAGCAGAGTCAGGATAAGCTCTACCCTGACATCTGGTGGAAAGAATTTCAGAGAGTGTATTTGCATAGGCACGCCTACCCTATCCCAGACTACCGAGCTGTGGGACTGCTTGGTGACAAATGACTCACCCTCAGTTGGGTGGTACTTGCTAGACAAGGGACATGGGTTCCAAAACCCAGTGAATTGAGAGAAGCTGGGGCAGGTGTGTGTTGTTGTTTTGTGGAGCCAGTAGTATCTATTGAATAGCAGTAAAGCAACTGTAACTTTATAACTCAATTAAATTAAATAAAATGTAAGCTAATAAATTAAATTTTCATCATATTATCCAAATTAATATTATTAGTACACCCTAAATCAGGGTACATGGGACAGAGAGTTGGAGTGCAGGTGGATGAGGTCACTGGCCCTGGGAGTGCAGGCTCTAGGGTGGGGTTAGAATGAGAGGTTCAGGGTGCAGTAGAGGGCACGGGGTTAGGGCAGAGAATTGGGCTGTCAGGGCTCTGGAACAAGACCAGGAAAAAGAGAATAGAGGTGAAAGAGGGAGATCAGGCTAGAGCAGAAAGTGGTGGGGGAAAAAGAAGTTTGAGCTGTAGGTGGGAAGAAAAAACTCAACCCCCATCTTATCAGGGCATCTAAGAACTGGATGAAAGACATCTCTCCCTCACTGCAATAGCAACTCCAGGGGGCCTGGGCTGAGGGGAGAACTCCTCTCCCCAGCAGATCGAGCTGGTTTGGGCTACAGACATCTTGCCTTCACAGATCTGGTGTTCTTGGGCTGGAACAGGGGAGGGGCTCCTCTCCTCTCCATTTGGGACATGGCGGGATGAGAGATGTGACAGAGCTTTACGGGAAATCATTATTTGCTTGATTCATGTGCCAGTCCTAGTCTCTGCTGACCCAAACAAGCCATTTATCCTGCATGCTGATGCCAGTTTGGAGGGTTTGGGGGCAGTCTCGTACCAGGAAGTGGAAGGCAAATGTAAATCTGTAGCCTTTGCCAGCTGAGGACTGTCTGATAGCAAAACTTGCTATCCCATCCACCAGCTGCAGTTCTTGGGCTTGAAATGGGCCATCACTGAGAACTTTGGAGACTACTTGTGTGGTGCTCAGTTTCAGGTATGGACAGAGAACAATCCACTCACTTATGTGTTAACAAGGGCTAAGCTGGATGCTGCAGGGCAGAGATGGGTGGCTACTTTTGCTAGCTGTGACTTCAGCATTCAATACCAATGATTTGGTATAATAGGGAGTGTGATTTACCAGGAGCACCAATTCTTGGTTGTGGGGAGGATGTAAGCAGGGTGAGAATGAACTCTACCCTGACATCTGTTGGTGATGTGTTGTAAAAGTCTTTTGTTGCTGATGTGCATGGTCACACCCACCCCGCATTGCATGATGGAGGTGCTTGTCCAAATGGTCATTTCGGCTGCTGTGAGATCCCCAATCTCTTTCTTATTAGGGCAGGAGTAATAAAGTGTAGTTATCCTGGTGATATGAATCAAGGACAGTAGAACGGTCCTTAGCAGTTCATGCTTTTGGGAGTCACCCGAACCTACATATATCTCATTAGGCAAGGGACATGGGTTCCAAAGCATAGTGAAATAAAAAAAGTTGAAAATGACTATTTAAATTTAGTACTATGGGTCTTTTTTGAAGTTTCTAACTGCAGATTTTTATGGGTTTTTTTCTTTTCTAGTTTAAAAATAAAGCTCTTTATAATTATATTACAAATTCAGTTCTATGCTACAAACCTAAGATCGCTAATAGTTAAGTATAAATTTTAGATGTACGTAGAGTGGGGGGTTCTGATCTCACTTACACACTGAAAGTTGTAAGCAATTTCACAGTTAGTTAAAATGCTCTTTTCCACTCTGACTGCATGGAAATTTTGCAGGTTGGACTCAGAGAATGCAGCTGGGGGGCAGGACTGTTGTGGCACATGCCCCATTTCTGCAACCAACATTTGCTACCTCACTCCATAATGCCACACACAGAGCGACCTTTTACCTTTCAGAACCAGAATATATCACATAGACTCATAGACTCATAGGTCAGAAGGGACCAATCTGATCATCTAGTCTGACCTCCTGCACAAGGCAGGCCACAGAACCCCACCCATCCAATTTTATAACAACCTCTATCCCAGGACCGAGTTATTGAAATCCTCAAAAATGGTTTGAAGACCTCAAGCTGCAGAGAAACCACCAGCAAGCGACCCGTGCCCCACGCTGCAGGGGAAGGCGAAAAACCTCCAGGGCACCTGCCAATCCACCCCGGAGGAAAATTCCTTCCCGACCCCAAATATGGCGATCAGCTAAACCCTGAGCATGTGGGCAAGACTCACCAGCCAGCAACCAAGAAGGAATTCTCTGCAGCAACTCAGTACCCATCCCATCCAACATCTCCCCGCAGACCATTGAGCAGACCTATCTGGTGGTAATTCAAGATCAATTGCCCAAATTAACGATCCTATCATAACATCCCCTCCATACACTTATCAACCTTTGTCTTAAAGCCAGGAAAGTCTTTTGCCCCTACTACTTCCCTCGGAAGGCTATTCCAGAACTTCACTCCCCTAATGGTCAGAAACCTTCGTCTAATTTCAAGTCTAAACTTCCTAATATCCAGTTTATACCCATTCGTCCTCGTGCCTACATTAGTACTAAACTTAAATAATTCCTCTCCCTCCCTAACGTTAACCCCCTTGATATATTTATATAGAGCGAGCATATCCCCCCTCAGCCTTCTTCTGGCCAGGCTAAACAAGCCAAGCTCTTTGAGTCTCCTTTCATAAGGAAGTTTTTCCATTCCTCGGATCATCCTTGTAGCCCGTCTCTGAACCTGTTCCAGTTTGAATTCATCCTTCTTGAACATGGGACACCAGAACTGCACACAGTATTCCAGATGGGGTCTCACCAACGCCTTATATAACGGTACTAACACATCCTTATCCTTGCAGGAAATACCCCGCCTGATGCATCGCAAAATCGCATTTGCTTTTTTAACAGCCTTATCACATTGGCGACTCATAGTCATCCTGCTATCAACCAGTACCCCAAGGTCCTTCTCCTCCTCTGTCGCTTCCAACTGATGCGCCCCCAACGTATATCCAAAATTCTTATTATTAATTCCTAAATGCATGACCTTGCACTTTTCACTATTGTATTTCATCCTATTTCTATTATTCCAGTTTACAAGGTGGTTCAGATCTTCCTGAATAGTATCCCTGTCCTTCTCCGTGTTAGCAATACCCCCCAGCTTCGTGTCATCCGCAAACTTTATTAGCACATTCCCGCTCTTTGTGCCAAGGTCAGTAATAAAAAGGTTAAATAAGATCGGTCCCAAAACCGATCCTTGAGGGACTCCACTAGTGACCTCCTTCCAGCCTGACAGTTCACCTTTCAATACGACCCTCTGGAGTCTCCCCTTTAACCAGTTCCTTATCCACCTTACAACTTTCATATTCATTCCCATCTTTTCCAATTTAACTAACAGCTCCCTGTGCGGAACCGTGTCAAACGCCTTACTGAAATCTAGGTAAATTATATCTACCGCATTTCCTTTATCTAAGTAATCCGTCACCTTCTCAAAGAAGGAGATCAGATTGGTTTGACACGATCTACCTTTAGTAAATCCGTGTTGCAATTCGTCCCAATTACCATTGACCTCTATGTCCTTAACTACTTTCTCCCTTAAAATTTTTTCCAAGACCTTACATACTACAGATGTCAAGCTAACAGGCCTATAATTACTCGGATCACTCTTATTCCCTTTCTTAAAAATAGGAACTACATTAGCAATCCTCCAGTCATATGGCACAACCCCCGAGTTCGTCGATTGCTTAAAAATTCTTGCTAACGGGCTCGCAGTTTCACGCGCCAGTTCCTTTAATATCCTCGGATGGAGATTGTCCGGGCCCTCCGACTTCGTCCCATCGAGCTGTTCAAGTACGGCCTCTACCTCAGTTGCGGTAATATCCACTTCCATATCCACATTCCCGTTTATCATCCCTCCATCATCGCAAGGTTCCTCAGTGGTCTTATTAAAAACTGAGGCAAAGTACTTGTTTAGATGTTGGGCCATGCCTAGGTTATCCTTAACCTCCATTCCATCCTCAGTGTATTGCGGCCCCACCTCTTCTTTCTTTGTTTTCTTCTTATTTATGTGGCTGTAGAACCTTTTACTATTGGTTTTGATTCCCTTTGCAAGTTCCAGTTCAATGCAGCTTTTAGCCTTCCTCACTTTATCCCTACATGTTCTGACCTCACCAAGGTAGCTTTCCTTACTGATCCTGCCTTTCTTCCACTACCTGTAAGCTTTCTGCTTTTGTCTAATCCCCTCTCTGAGTTGCTTGCTCATACAGTTTGGCCTACAACTCCTGCCCATGGTTTTTTCCCCTTTCTCGGGATGCAGGCTTCCAACAGTCTCCGCAGCTGTGACTTAAAGTAATTCCAGGCCTCCTCCGCATTTAAATCCACTAATTCCTCTGTCCAATCCACTTCCCTAACTAATTTCCTTAACTCTTTAAAATTAGCCCTCGAGAAGTCAAAAACCCTAATCCCAGATCTGCATTTGTTTATCCTTCCATCTAGTTTGAACTGAATCAGCTCATGATCACTCGAACCAAGGTTGTCCCCTACCACCATTTCTTCTATGAGGTCCTCACTGCTCACCAACACCAAATCTAAAATGGCATCCCCTCTCGTAGGTGCTTCAACTACTTGATGAAGAAATCCATCCGCTATCACATCCAGAAAAATCTGACCCCTATTATTCTTGCAAGTACTCGTCCTCCAGTCTATATCCGGGAAGTTGAAGTCCCCCATAATCACACATTTCCCCTTTGTGTTTACTTCATTAAAGACATTAAAGAGGTCTGTATCCATATCCCAATCTGATCCTGGCGGTCTGTAGCACACCCCAAGCACTATCTCAGGGGAAGCTCTAGTTGCTTTTTTACCCAGTGTGATTTTTGCCCAGACAGACTCTGTCTTATCCATTCCATCGCTTCTTATTTCGCTACAATTAATTTCATCATTGATGTAGAAGGCTACTCCACCACCTTTGCCTTTCTTCCTGTCTTTTCTAAACAGCACATAGCCTTCAATACCCGTGCTCCAGTCATGAGTACTATTCCACCAGGTTTCGGTAATCCCTATAATATCCGGCTTCACTTCCTGCACTAGTAACTCCAGTTCCTCCATCTTGCTACCTAGGCTCCTCGCATTAGTGTACAGACCTTTTAATTTTCGGCGTTTGGCATCAGTGACATTCTTTCCCCCGTCGTGCACAAACTTTCTACCACCAGCATCACCCGTTACTCTGGTTTCTACTCCACTATTCCTCCTTGGATCAAATCTTGGGGCCACAAGGGTATCCCCTCTCACTTTGTTTACTTCCCTCTCCAGGTCAGAAGAGCTCTAATAGCATAAGCTTAAGGTGAGGGACTGCAGCACTAACAGCAATTTTAAGAGATTCAAAAAAGTCTCTGTCTTTACACACCAGGAATAGCAAAAAGGAAATCAACTAAAACAACCACAGACAGCTAAACACCTAGTCTTACCTCCCCCATGCTTTTGGCATTTGGAACCCATACCCCTTAATGGTGAGTACTTTTCAGGTGAGGGTGAAGCTGAAGGCTTAACTGAAAACAGTTTAAGAAGTGCTCCCGTCTCTGGCACTCAGCTATCCAGCTCCCAATGGGGTCCAAACCCCAAATAGATCCCTTTTACCCTGTAGAAGCTGTAATATCCTGTGACCAGGACAGCTGCCTAGCAGATTGCGCATCTGCCTGCCAGCGTGAGAGCGCATAAGTTGCTAATCCAGATAGTGGTGGCTGAGTGGCAGCGGTCATGAAAAACCAGCAGAATGGTGCAGCAAAAGTGTGCTGGGCCCATAACCCAGAGATTAATGGATCAAAGCCATCCTCTGCTACATGTGTGCTTGCTTCTTTTCCCTCAGGGCCTTCCAGCAAGGCAGTGACCAGCAGAGCACCAAGAGCCTAGGCCATGAGGCTACCTGGACTGAAGGCAAGAGGCAGGCCTGGGTATGGCGAGGGCCTCCTGTCCTGGAATGAGGCTGCAGTACTTCCTGGTCCCCTTTTCCCACCCACACTGACAGGCAGCGTGTGCTGCGGGAGAACAGGAAGGAGGCTCTCGGGACACCAGGCAGTGCAGTGTGTGTGGCTGTCAGGGGAAAGAGCCTAGGCTCCTGACTCAAATTGCCATTGACTGGCGTGGCTCTGCACACTGTCAGCCAGGGCAGGCCAAGCTGCGGACGTGACTCAGGCGTGAGCAGCATGGCCGCGCTTTCCTGACAAGGCGTGAGGCAGGCCAAGAGCTTTGCACAGCCTACAGGGAAGTGGGAGGGTGGCGTCTTTGAGCCGGCGTGTCTCGTCTGCTTCTCCTTTGCCACTTGGGTGGAGGCGGGGAGAGAGCGAAATGTCCCTGGCTGAAAGTTTTTGTGCTCGGCCTTGAGGATTAAACCTGAGCCTTTGGAACAGCTGCTGGGAGATGGGTTTCTGAATGACATCCAGCCCGGTCTTCGGGCCACTAGCTGAACGCACTGAGGCCAAGAGGCAGCAAAATGGGACCTTT
This sequence comes from Gopherus flavomarginatus, assembly GCF_025201925.1. Classification (NCBI taxonomy): domain Eukaryota; kingdom Metazoa; phylum Chordata; order Testudines; family Testudinidae; genus Gopherus; species Gopherus flavomarginatus. The sequence goes on along the minus strand of NW_026115061.1, from coordinate 3,471,934 downwards.
GAGGCTCTCCGCAGGCAGGGCCAGCTTTAGGAAGTGCGGGGCCCAATTCGAACATATTCGGCGGGGCCCCGGCAGGGATGACTAAAAAAAAAACCATGTAAATAAAAGCCTTTCATTTCTTAGCAGCCGGCTCCCTGTAAAAAGTTCTGATTTAAGGGATGTGCCACAGTATGTATTTTTTGTACCAATAGGGTTACCATACATCCATATTTTTAAAAATTTCTCCCAGATGGTCTATTTAAGAACCAAAAAGCTGGACATGTCCAGGAAAATACGGATGTATGTTAACCCTACCTAAAATTCTTTTTTAAAAAGATGGGCCTGAACTAGAAATGAGCTCCGTTTCACATGTGTGGGTCCCCGCCACTCCCTGGGGGTGTGCTAGGCTGACCAGATGTCCCGATTTTATAGGGACAGTCCCGATTTGGGGGGTCTTTTGCTTATATAGGATCCTATTACCCCCCACCCTGTTCCAATTTTTCACACTTGCTGTCTGGTCACCCTAAGGTGTGCACATGTGTGGGTCACAGCTGTTCACTGCCCCTCTCATTGCAGCGTGTGTGCAGGGTTACTACCCTGGGAACTGCAGGGCACCAGTGGACATGGGGCTGGCTGGAGGCAGGGCAGGAGCTGACTGGAGGTAGGGTCTGGCTGCAAGCAGGGCAAGGCGTGTGGGGTTGGCTGCAGACAGGACAGGGGGTGCAGGACTGGCTGCTGACAGGGGCTGGCAGCAAGCAGGGGGATGTGGGGTGGAGTGGGCTGGTTGGCTTCAGGCAGGGCCTCAGGGGAGTGCGCAGGGGTTGGCAGGCCTGGAGACAGAGGAGTGTGGGACTGGCTGGCTTAAGGCAGGGGAGTGCAGCAAGGGTTGACTGGAGACAGGGCACGGGGTGCGGGGCTGGTGCAGGCAGGGCAGGGGGTGCAGCAGGGGCTGGCTGTGGGCAGGGGTGCGGGTACAGGAGGTACAGCCTACCCTGTACGGTAAGTGCCCCCTCCTCCACCAAGGTAGCAGCAGCAGCCCAGGGCTCGGGGGCTATTTAAAGGGCCTGGGGCTCCCCTGCTTCCACCGCCCCAGCCCTTTGAATAGCCGCAGGAGCCCTGGGGAAGTGGCGGGGCTCCGGGGGCTGTTTAAAAGGTCGGGGCGGTAGAAGCAAGGGGAGCCCCAGACTTTTTAAATAGCCCCCAAGTCTCCAGCAGTGGGGCTCTGGTGCCAATTTAAACAGCCTGAGGCTTCAGTCCCTGCTGGGAGCCCCAGGCCCTTTAAATTGCCCCCTGGGGAAGCTGGGCCACCCTAGTACAGTGCACCAGCAGGGCTTGGGTGCGGGGCCCGATTCAGCGGAATTGGTTGAATTGGCCTAAAGCCGGCCCTGCCCGCAGGAAAGCAAGGAAGTAGCACAGGCTTATCACTGTCCCTGGGTGGGCTTGAACCACCATCCTTTCAGTTAAGAGCCAGACGTGCTGACCCATTGCACCACAGAGACACAGACAGGCCAGGCTGTATGGAGCACAACAGTCAGGAATCAGCTCAGGGTCCAGTCTAGCACATGTATGCAGTGATTGGACAAGCAACAGCAAGGAACTGGACTGGTGTGGAGTGAAAGATCTGTGGGAAGGAACCGAAAATAGTACTGGGGCTGCAGTACAGGGCTTGCATACACTTTTTTTGGCCTGTTTTGCTGGAAGAGTTAGCAGGGCAAGCTTGTTAGTCACAGGTAAGGGGGTGAGTTTATGCAAATTCTGGACTCTGGGACCACAGCTGGGGTGGGACAGGCACAACTTTTGTGGGACGTGCACCCTCTCTGCAACCAACCTTTGTTACTTCACTCCATAACAGCACACACAAAGCAACCTTTTACCTTTCAGCACCAAAATGTACTGGAGAAGAAATTTAATAGCATAACTTTAAGATGAGAAACTTCAGTACTAACAACAATTCTAAAGATATTCAAAAATATCTCTGTCTTTAGACACCAGACACAAAATCAATCAGACCAAGAACAAACATCTATTCCTACTTCCCACACACTTGGGGAGGGCGGGCTTTGGAACCCATACCCCTTAATGATGAGTCCTTTCCAGGCGAGGGGTAAGCTTTCAGGCCTCAAATGCCAGGTACAGTTACTCTCTCCTTGATCCAAACTAAATAGGAAAATACACTTGATTACTCCTGTCCCAATAACAAAGAGATGGGGGATCCCACAGCAGCTGAAATGACCATTTGGACAAGCACTCCCCTCATGCAATCTGGGGTGGGTGTAACCATGCAAATGATATCAGCCCCAAAAGGCCTTTACAACAGATCACCAACAGATGGCAGGGTAGAGTTCATATGGACCCTGCTTAAACTAGATTGTGGCAAAGATTAAAAAACACTGAATGTTAAAACTCAGCAAACGCGGGTGAATCCATTCTCATTGTCGTACCCGCTTCTTAAACTCCACACCTGAACATAGCCCTCACATGGACAACATACCATCCTAACTCAGTGTCTGTACGTTAACCTTTTACCCCCAGTCAGGGCTATTGCAGATTCTGTATTCCTTACGCCACCCGATCTTAAACCGAACTTCGCACCCCCTGGGTAATCTGTACATTGTTCCCTGATCACCAGAAACTTCTACACCTAAATGCTGTACCGTACACCTTTTTCTTCTTTGAATGTCATCTTACTAAAATGTTGACATTTGTTCAAGATCCCGGCTCCTGTTCCCTTGCAAGGCGTGTGCCTTTGATCCAGGTTTTAGTCTGCTAATACAGCGGGGGCAGGGTGGGGGCCGATTGAGCCAGATGCGCTTGCCTGCTGCAGACAGGGATCAAAGGCTGAACCTCATCCCCCACGAGCTGAAGGCTTAATTGAAAACAGTTTAAGCAGTACTCCCGTCTCCGGCACTCAGCTACCCAGCTCCCAATGGGGTCCAAACCCCAAATAGATCCTTTTTACCCTGTAGAAGCTGTAAAAGCCTGTGACCAGGGCAGCTGCCTAGCAGCCGGCGCATATGCCTGCCAGCGTGAGAGCTCGTAAGGCACTAATCCAGATAGAGGTGGCTGGGTGGCAGGGGGAGTAAAGAGCCAGCAGAGTGGTGCAGTGGACGCATGCTGGGCCCATAATCCAGAGGTCAATGGATCAAAGCCATTATCTGATACACGAGCACTTGTCTCTTTTCCCTCTGGGCCTTCAAGCGATCAAAACCCTCGGCTTGCGGGCCCAGCTCTGTCTGCCATGTGCCTGCGCAGCAGCAGGACAGTCTCAAGAGAGCAGCTCCCACACATTATCTCTTGTAGTGTAAAGGAAGTAGAATTGTGGTTGGACTTTTGCTATTTCTGTTCAGGGAGTCAGTGGCTGTGAGGCAACCCTTACTGATAATGGCAGGGGAAGAGTTCTCTCTTCTGCATTGATGCTGCAATTTTTTATTGTGCCCTTTCTCTCCCCCTTCAATGCAGGCAGGTAGGCTTGATGGCTTGGGGATGTGGGTCAAGCCTGGTTTCTTTTGTCAGACTCCTGGTTGAGAAGTGGTGCTCTACGGTCTTGTCTAAACTGACCAGCCCTAATGTCTGTAGCCTCGTCTCATAATTTGGAAGCCTTTTATTTACCCCTTTCCACTGCAAAAATGACTATTTAGTCCTACTCTTTCTTTCCAAGCTGCTAACCAGTTACTGATCCATGAGAGGGCCCCAGCCATCTGGAGTAGCTTGTGACTGTGAGTGGCAACCTCAGGGCAGATTGTTAAGAAGCAGAGCACAATTCCCAAACTGGTTGTGTGTTCTAGACTTACGTTTCACCAAGTGTCAGATTCTGGATGACACCCCTTTTATGACTTTTTAAAGCAAACTTGCTATTTTTGCATCATTTGAGCGTTCTATGCAGAGGACTAGAAAGGTTTCTATTAACCTGAATGTTAGATCATTTTAACATTGGCTAGAATCACAATGTTAAATAAGTTCTTATGACTTTAATAACTGATACTTCCTCTATCTCAGGACTAGCTATTAAACTGATTTTTGGACTAGGGAGATGGAATAGCAGCTTCCTCCATCCCTTGCACACATCACCCTGTTACTGTGGCACTGAACCCCCAGGAGCGGTGGACCTCCCTATGGGGAGAATATCGTGGTTGAAGAGCAGCGAAGAAAAATGGTGTTGTCTGTGTTCCCATTTGGTTTGTTCTGAGTATGGTTTTGAGTCGTTTGTAACTCTTTCATCAGTTATTAGTAACATCTTATTATCAGGCCTCTGAATTGAAAGGCTGCTCTTGCAGGTTTTACTTTGTCGTTGTTTGTAGGTCAAACAGCCGCTTTCTTAGGCCTCGTCTACACTACGCATTTAAACCGATTTTAGCAGCATTAAAACGAATTAACCCTGCACCCATCCACACAATGAAGCCCTTTATATCGATATAAAGGGTTCTTAATACCAATATCTGTACTCCTCCCCGACGAGGGGAGTAGCGCGGAAATCAGTATTGCCATGTTGGATTAGGGTTACTGTGGCCGCAATTCAATAGTATTGGCCTCCGGGCGGTATCCCACAGTGCACCCTTGTGACCGCTCTGGAAAGCAATCTGAACTCAGATGCACTGGCCAGGTAAACAAGAAAAGCCCTGCGAATTTTGAATTTCATTTCCTGTTTGCCCAGCATGGAGCTCTGATCAGCACAGGTGGCGATACAGTCCCAAACCCAAAACGAGCTCCAGCGTGGACCGTCTGGGAGGTACTGGATCTGATCGCTGTATGGAGAGACAAATCTATTCTATCAGAGCTCCGTTACAGAAGACGAAATGACAAAGCATTTGAAAAAATCTCCAGGCTATGATAGACAGATTCCACAGCCGGGACTCAGCACAGTGCTGCGTGACAAGCGTAACGGAAAGCCAAAGAATCAAATGGACGTTCATGGAGGGAGGGAGGGGAGACTGAGGACTCCAGCGATCCCACAGTCCCAGCAGTCTTTGAAAAGCATTTGCATTCTTAGCTGAGCTCCCAATGCCTGAACAGTCAAACACATTTTCCCAAGTGTTTCAAGGGACCCTGGAGCTAGGCATAGGGGTCCAACGGGCAGGGCCCCTTGAGCTAGGTTTGGGGGACCCATGCATAGGGCCCCTTGACCTAGGGTAAAGGGCCCCATGGGTAGGGCCTCTGAAGCTAGGGTTAGGGGACCCAGGGGTACAGGGCCTGCAGATAGGGTTAAGGGTCCCACGAGAAGGGACCTTGGAGATAGGGTTAGGGGCCCCACGGGAAGGGCCGTTGGAGCTAGGGTTAGGGTTCCCACATGTAGGGACCCTGGAGCTAGGGCTAGGAGCCCCAGGGACAGGGCCACAGGAGCAAGGGTTGGGGGTCCCAGGGGTGGGGCCCCTGGAGCTAGGGTTAGCGGCCCCATGGGCAGGGCACCTTGAGCAGGGGTTTGGATCCCCAGCAATGGGGTCTCTGGAGCAAGGGTTAGGGGTCCAAGGGGTGGGACCTATGGAACTAGGGTTAGGGGTCCCACTGGTAGGGCCCCTGAAGCTAGAGTTAGGGGACCCAGGGGTAGGGCCCATGCAGCTAGGGTTTGGAGCCCCAGAGATGGGGCCCATGGAGCTAGGGATAGGGGTTTCAGGAGTGGAGCCCCTGGAACTAGGGTTAGAGGCCCCACGGGTAGGGCCCCTGAAGGTAGGGTTAGGCACCCCAGGGGTAAGGCCCCTGGAGCTAAGATTAGGGGTCCCACGGGTAGGTCCCCTGGAGCTAGGATTATGGGTCAAATGGGCACGAAGCCAGGAGCTAAGGTTAGAGCTTCCACAGGTAGGACCTCAGGAGCTAGGGTTAGGGGCCCCACGGATAGGGCCCCTGGAGCTTGGGTTAGGGATCCTAAGGGAAGGGCCTCTGGAGCTAGGGTTAGGTGCCCCACGGGCAGGAGCCCAGGAGCTAGATTTAGGGGCCCCAAGGATGGGGCTCCTGGAGCTAGGGTTAAGGTCCCCACGGGTAGGGCCCATGGAGCTAAGGCTAGGGGCCCCATGGGGAGGTCCCATAGAGCTAGGGTTAGGGTCCCCACGGGTAGGGCCCCTGGAGATAGGGTCAGGGGCCCCAGGGATAGAGCCCCTGGAGCTAGTGTCAGGGACTCTAACCCCCAGATGGCAAAGTTAGTTGTCTGACCGCGAGAGAGACAGGCAACACCAGCAAGATCCGATCAAAAGCTCTTTATTGACAAGTGCACGCATCAATAGAGAGCAGCTCGTCTCCCAAGAGAACCAGCCCGCTCTTTAAATCTTAGTATAAGCCTATATAGACAGTTCTGTCGCATCATAAATTATTCACTGGAGCAACCCACTCCCTTCTTTTAACTAGAAACTAGACACCTTTAGTATACATACATACCTAAAGTTAGAAATGTAGGGGAGTTAAAAACAAACAACGAACAAAACCAGGGAGTGAAAACAAGGAGGCTGGGAAACTAGGGCTCTTATCAGTTCTTCGAAGGAGCTGCCCTAACACAGCACATCTGGTACTATGCCAGGAATGCAGCTTCTCGCTTATCTCACTTTTTCCCAGCGCTTGTGAGACATGCTGCTGCTTCTCAGTGTTTTCCACTCAGGAATTACCCAAAAACCTCTGTTAGCCTGACTTTGGTCAGGTTGGCATACCTGGTTTTGTCTGCAATATCTTTATTCAGGCCTAACACTACGGATAGGGGCCCCAAGAGTACATTTCCTGGAGCTAGGACTGGGGGCCCAAGGGGTATGCCCCCTGGAGCTAGGGATAGGGGTCACAAAAGTAGTGCCTTTGGAGCAAGGGTTAGGGGCCCAACGGGTGGGGTCCCTGAAGCTAGGGATAGGAGCCCCATGGGTAGGGCCCCTGGAACTAGGGTTAAGGGCCCCAGGGATGGGGCCCCTGAAGCTAGGGTAAAGGGTCCCAGGGGTGGGGCGCCTGGAGATAGGTTTAGGGGCCCGACGGGTATGGCCCCTGCAGCTAGGGTTAGAGGACCCAATGGTAGGGCCCCTGGAGCTAGGTTTGGGGGTCCCACGGGTAAGGACTCTGTAGCTAGGGTTAGATCCCCATGGGTTGGGCCGCTGGAGCTAGGGTTAGAAGCCATAGGGATGGGGCCCTTGGAGCTAGGGTTAGGGGTACTGGGGGTCCGGCCTCTGGAGCTAGGGTTAGGGGCCCACGCATATGGCATCTGGAGCTAGGGTTAGGGGACACAGGGGTAAGGCCCCTATAGCTAGGGTTAGTGGTCGCATGGGTAGGGCCTCTGGAGCTAGGGTTAGGGGCCCCACAGGAAGGGACCCTAGAGTTTGGGTTAGGGGCCCCAGGGCTGGGGCTCATGGTGCTAGGGTTAGGGGTCCTAGGGGTGGGCCCTGGACCTAGGGATAGGGATCCTAGTGGTAGGGTGCCTGGAGCTACGGTTAGGGGCCCCAGGGGTAGAGCCCATGGACTTAGGGTTAGGGGTCCCACGGGTTGGGACACTGGAGCTAGGGACAGGGGCCCCATTGGTAGGGCCCCTGGAAATTGGGTTAGTGGTTCCACGTGTAGAGCCCCTGTAGCTAGAATTAGCGGGCGCATGGCTAAGGCCCTTGGAGATTGGATATGGGGCCCCAGGGACTTGGCCCTTGAGCTAGGGTTAGTGTTCGCGTGGGTGGGGCCCCTGGTGCTAGTGTTTGGGTTTCCAGGGGGTGGGGTCTATGGAGCTAGGGCTAAGGACCCCACGGGTAGGGCCTCTTTAGCTAAGGTAACTGCCCTATGGGCAGGGTGCCTGGAGCAAGTGTTAGGGACCCCACAGGTAGGGCCCTTGGAACTAGGGTTAGGAGCCCCAGGTATGGGGCCCCTGGAGCTAGGGTTAGGGGATGCAGGGGTGGGGTCCCTGGAGCTTGGGTTAGGGGTCCCACGGAGAGGGCCCCTGGAGATAGGGCTAGTGGCGCAAGGGGTAGGGCCCCTGGATCTTTGGTAACGGACCCAAGGGGTAGGGCCCCGGAAGCTAAGGTTAGGCTCCCATAGGTAGGGCCATTGGAGCTAGAATTATGATTCCCACATGTAGGGCCCCTGGAGCTAAGGGTAGGGTTCCCAGGGTTGGGGCCTCTGGACCTAGTGTTAGGGGCACCACGAGGACGGCCCCTGGAGCTAGGGTAAGGTCCCACGGATAGAGCCCTTGGAGCTAGGGTTAGGGGAACCATGGGTAGGGCCCCTGGAGCTAGAGGAAGAAGCCCCAAGAGTAGGGCCCCTAGAGCTGGGTTAGGGAAACCAGGGATGGGGCCCCTGGAGGTAGGGTTAGGGCCTCAAGGGTTAGAGCCCCTGGAGTTTCCATTAGGGGTCCCATGGGTAGGATCCTTGGAGCTAGGGTTAGGAGCCCTAGGAGTAGATCCTCTGGAGCTGGGGATATGAGCCTCAGTGGTAGGGCCCCTGGAGCTAGGGTTAGGGGTCTCACGGGTAAGGCCTCTGGAACTAGGGTTAGGGGCCCACAGGTAGGGGCCCTGCAGTTAGGGTTAGGGGTCCCACTGGTAGAGCCCCTGGAGAGAGGGTTAGGGGCCCCACTGGTTGGGCCCCTGGAGCTAGAGTTAGGGACCCCAGGGAAGGAGTCCCTGGAGCTAGGGTTAGGGGCCCCAGTGGTAGGGCCCCCGGAGCAAGTGTTAGAGACCTCACGGTTAGGGCCCCTGGAGCTAGGGTTAGGGGCCTCACAGGTAGGGTCTAAGGAGTTAGGGTTAGCAGCCCAATGGGTAGGGCCCCGGTAGCTAGGGTTAGGGGCCCCAGGGGTAGAGCCCTATAGCTGGGTTGAGAGGTTTATTTAAAATAGACATACATCTTTTAAGATCTGCTTCAGAAATGCTAATGTTGATATAAGCAAAAGTCTTCATAGTGTTCCCCTGGTCATCTTTCCTGATAACAATTTCCACATCTGTAACATTTCCAGACTTGCTGAATCTTTCCTGCAGTTCAGCCTCAGATACTGTATGGCCAAGTCCTCCAACATATAAACGTTTTAAAACTTGTTTTTTCTCCATAACAAAAAGTCACACTGTTTCATTTAGGATGTATGTTTTATCCTTCGCACATGTCCAGCCAGGAAAGGGTAGGGCCTCTGGAGCTAGGGTTAGGATCCCAATGGGTAGGGCCCCTGGAGCTATAGTTTGGGGCCCTACGAGCAGGGTACCTAAAACTAGGGTTAGGGGCCCCAGGGATGAGGCACCTGGAGCTAAGTTTAGGGGCACCATGGGTATGACCCCTGCAGCTAGGGTTAGGGCCCTAAGCGGTAGGACCCCTGGAGTTTGGGTTAGGGGTCCCACGTGAAGGGCCTCTGGAGATAGCGTTAGTGGCCTGACTGGTAGGCCCCAGGTTGAAGGGCCCCTGCACCTAGGGATAGGGGCCCTACGGGTAAGGCCCCTGGAGTTAGGGTTAGGGGCCACACAGTTAGGGCCTCTGGAGCTATGGTTAGGGGCTTCACGTGTAAGGCCCCTGGAGCTAGGTTTATGGGCCCCATGGGTAGGGCCCCTGGAGCTAGGGTTAGTGGCCCCAGGTATGGGGCACTTGGAGTTACTGTTAGGGGCTCCACGGATGGGACCCCTGGACTTAGGATTAGGGACCCCATGGGTATGGCCCCTGGAGCTAGCGTTAGGGGCCCCAGGGGTAGTGCACCTGGAGCTAGGGTTAGGGGTCCCACAGGTAGGGACTCTGGAGCTAGTGTTAGGGGCCCCACGTGTAGAGCCTCTGGAGCTATGGTTTGGGACCCCTTGGGCAGTGTCCCTATAGCTAGGGTTAGGTGCCCCAGGGATGTGGCCCATGGAGCAAAGGTTAGGGATCCCAGGGGTGGGGCCCCTGGAGCTAGGGTTAGAGATCTCACGCTTAAGGCCTCTGGAGCTAGGATTAGGGGCCCCTGAAACAAGGGCTATGGGCTCCACGGGTTGGGCACCTGGAGCTATTGTTCGGGGCCCCAGGGATGGAGCCTCTAGAGCTAGGGTTAGGGGCCCATGGGTATGGCAACTGGAGCTAGAGTAATGGGCACAGGGGTAGGGCCCCAGGAGCCAGGGTTAGGGGCCCCACGGATAGGGACTCTGGTGGAGTAGGGACTATCTGTGTGGGAGATGGGAGAGCAGGGGGTGACGTAAGGTGAGGGACAGGACCTAAGCCTGTAACTCAAGCTAGGCAGCGGGCAGGGGTCAGCACCTTTGCCTGGGAAGCTGGACACAGGAAGGGGCCGGCTGGAGGGAGTTAGTTCAGTTTCGGTTTGGAGCTGGGTTATTGGAATTCAGGGAATCCCAAACTGGGAACTAAGCTTTCTGAACCCCCAGAAGGACTCGATCGAGAGGTCCTGGTTGTGTCCAAAAGCTCTGCTGTATCCTTCGTTCCTGTTGGCCAAAAAAACCTTTTGTTTTACTGGCTGGCTGAGTCACTGTGTGTCCCAGGAAGAGGGGTGCAGGACCGGATTCCCCCACACTCCGTGACATAAATATCTGTGCCCCCCACTAACCCCCTAAGCCCCTCTGGAACCCCTGCAGCCTGGACGTAGGTATCTGTGCCCCCCACGAACCCCCTAAGCCTCCCAGGGACCCCTTCAGTCTGCATGTAGGTGGAAACCTTCTGCCAGGCTGAATTGATAGCAACAAGGACTGGGTTCAACACATAGAGGTCCCTTCCCTACTACGTAATGCAAACCAGCTCGAGCCCCCACCCAGTGACTATGGGAAAATTTTACATACGCACCCCTAGGTGCCTCAAAGAGGCGATACTTCCCCTCTCGCAAGCACAGAGTCTGGGTGTAGCAGAAAATGTTTAATAACGTGAGATAAACAACATAGCATTAAATTGGGAAAACACCTCAATTAGGCCGTGTCCTTTTCCCTGGGCTCTTGAGTCTAGCAATCCCCAAATCACCCCAAGACTCCAAAGTCCAATACCTCAAATATTTCATGAGTCCAGCAACCCCAAAATCACCCACAGTTGCGCAACCCCAGAGTTCAAGAGTCTATCTGCAGGGTTTTTCCCCCTGTCAGCCTGGGTAGAAAGGAGCACTTTACGTGGTCCACTGCTGACTGCCCTGCCTCTCCGTGGGATTCTGCTTCCGCCTTCCCCATGAACTGCTCAGCTCGGTCCACCAGCTACTCTGTTCTGCCAGCTGACCGGTGATCTGCTCCAGCTGTCCTAAAAAACTACTCAGCTCACCTCACTCCGTGGGCTATTCTAACCATCCCACAAACTGCTTCTCTCTGTCAGCTGCTCTGCTCCACAATATAACTTCAGACTCCCTTACTGGCTAACAAAGCTCTTTAGTGATTTCAGCTGAGGAACCTGGAACTTCAATTGTTAAAAGAATCAAATTTCAGCTTTAATCTTCAACTGCTAAAAGAGAAAAAAGTGCAATTCAGGTTTTTGGTTCACCCGAGGAGCTCACTCCCTTGTCTAGCGAGTGCCACTCAATTGTTGGTGAGAATCCCTGTCTCAAAGCAGTTTCACAGTTCCTCATCCACACAATCAGTGTGACAACACTCCACATCTCATGCCCCAACAACAAATAAACCGGGGATACCACAGCTGCCAAAGCAGCTCTGGTATCCAGGCTGTCGTTGCCGTGTCAGGAGGGGTGGGTCTGCCTATGCAAACACGATCAGCCCCTGAAATTCTTTTCTACACTCTCCATAATTCACCACCAGATGTCAAGGTAGAGTTCATCCTGCTTCTGCTTATATAGGTATCTGTGCTCCCCACAACCCCCTAATCCCACCGGGACCCATCTAGCCTGGATAAAGGTATCTGTGCTCCCCACAAACCTCTAAGCCCCCCAGGGAACCCGCAAGCCCAGATGTAGGCATCTGTACGCCCCACAAACCCCCTAATAGCCACAGGACCCCTCCAGCCTGTAGGTAGGTATCTGTGACCCCCAGAGCCACACAAAGACCCTCAGGACCCCTACAGCATGGATGTTTGTATCTGTGACCCCCACAAAGCGCCTAAGCTACCCAGGGACCCCTACAATCGGGATGCAGGTATCTGTTCCCCCCAAAACACCTAATCCCCCCCGAGACCCCTCCAGCCTAGACATAGGTATCTCAGACCCCATAACCCTCCTAAGACCCCCGAAACCCCTCCAGCCTAGACACAGGTATCTGTGCCCCTCACAAACCCCCTAGGCCACGATGGGACCCCTCCAGCCTCGACATAGTTATCTGAGCTCCACTCACCCCCCCTAAGGCCCCCAGGACCCCTCTTGCCTGGATGAAGGTATCTGTGGCCCCCACAAACCCCTAAGCCCCACCAACATCCCTATAGCTTGGAAGTAGGTATCTGTGCACCCTCACAAACCCACTGATCCTCCCAGGGACCCTACAGCATGGACATAGGTATCTGTACCCCAAAATGCCCCAAAGCAACCCTGGAACCCCTACAGCCTCGAAATAGGTATCTGTGCCCCCCCACAACTCTCAAATACCCCCACAACCCCTCCAGCCTGGAAGTAGATATTTGTGACCTCCAGAAACCCCCTAAGCCCTCACCAGGGCTTCTCCAGCCTGGACATAGGTATCTCTGCCTCCCACAAGCCCCCTAAGACCCATAGGTCCCCCACCAGCCTGGTTGTAGCTATGTGTACGCCACACAAACCCCCTAAGCTCCCCAGGGCCCCCTCCAACCAGGACATAGGTATCTGCACAACCACAACTCTTTAAGTCCCCCAGGGATCCCTCCAGACCATGCATAGGTTTCTGTGCCCCTCACCAACTCCCTAAACCCCCAGGGACCACTACAGCTTGGACGTATGTGTCTGTGCTCACCACAACCCCCTAAGCCATCCAGGGACCTCTCCAGCCCGGATGTAGATATTTGTGTCCCCTATGAAGTCCCTAATCCCCACCGGAATCCCTCCAGCCTAGACGTAGCTATCTGTGCCCCTCACTACCCCTAAGCCCCAGCAGGGATCTCTACAGCCTCTATGTAGGTGTGATGCTCTGTGCATTACCCTGCGTGGCCACAGGGTGTCACTGTTCCTCTATGAGAGAAAAGCTCTGTGCATTACCTTGCGTGGCCACAGGGTGTCACTGTTGCTCCATGCGGGAGATGCTCTGTGCATTACCCTGCGTGGCCACACAGTGTCACTGTTGCTCCATGAGGGAAATGCTCTGGGCATTACTGTGATGGAGTAGGGACTGTCTGTGTGGGGGATGGGCGAGCAGGGGGTGACTTTAGGACTCGACACGTGCTCAGCCTGTAACGTGAGCTAGGCAGGGGGGAGGGAGTCAGCACCATTGCCAGGGAAGCTGGACACAGGAAGGGGCCGGCTGGAGGGAGTTCGTTCAGTTTTGGTTTTGGTCTAGGTGGTTGGAATTCAGGGAATCCGAAACTGGGAGTTAAGTTTCCTGAACCTCCAGAAGGACTCGATTGAGGGGTCCTGCTTGTGCCTCCAAACTCTGCTGTATCCTTCACTTCTGCTGTCCAATAAACCTTCTGTTTTACTGGCTGGCTGAGAGACACCTTGTGTCCCAGGAAGAGAGGTGCAGGACCGGACTCCCCCACACTCTGTGACAGACCCTCAGCCCTTCCGGGACCCCTGTAGCCTGGACGTAGGTATCTGTGCCCCCCCACCAAATACCTAAGACCCCTGTAGACCCCTCCATCCTGAGTTTAGGTATCTGTGCCCCCTCACAAGCCCCCTAAGCCCCCCAGGGACCTATACAGCCAGAGCATTGTTATCTGTGCCCTATATAGACTCCATAAGCCCCCCAGGACACTCCAGTGTGCACGTCGGTATATGTGCCCTTCAGAAACCCCCTAACCGCCCAGGAAACCCTACAGCCTGGATGTAGGCATTTGTACCTCCACAACCCCCCTATCCCCCCGCCGGGACATCTACAATCTGGATGTAGATATCTGTGCCCCTCACAAAACCTCTAATCACCCCTGGGACCGATACAGCCTGGACATACATATCTGTGCCCACTCGAACCCCTAAGACCCCCTGGTACCTCTACAGCTGGGACACAGGTATCCTGGGCCCCCAAAAATCCCCTAAGACACCCAGGATGCCTCCAGCCTGGACGTAGGTATCTATGCCCCCCATGAACCCCCTAAACCCCACTGGGACCCCTAGATCCTGGAGATTGGTATCTGTGTCCCCCCCAAGCTCTCTAAGCCCCCCAGGGACCCCTACGACCTGGACGTAGTTATCTGTGCACCTCAAGGCCCCTAAGATCCCTCGGACCCCTACAGCCTGGATGTAGGTGTGACGGTGCTCCCTGTGGGAGCCAGCTGAAGTCACTTAATCAGGGTGAACTGCAAACAAAACAGGGCAGACAAATCCCAAATGCTGGTGGTGATTTCAATACTTAGATTTACCAAGCCAGCACAAAGCAGCTTCTGTAGTACCTCACTGGTTACTTAGAAGTTTAAGCCACGCAGTTCCCTTAAAGTACCCAGCCTCAGGCCTCCGTCCAGACACACCTGTCAGATATGATGATGATTCCTGAAAATCTTACTTCATCATATAAAAGAAAAGATTCTTCCAATCCCAAAGGATCAGCCACATACTCAGGATCTATTACAACTTAGATCGTACCTAAAATACATGCTATAGCCAATTCTTATTAAGTAAGCTAAAATGTATTAGAAAAGAAAAGAGAGAGAATGTTGGTTAAAAGATTAGTAGACATATAGACTTGAATTCAGTTCTTGAGGTTCAGATACAAAGTAGAGATGAGCTTGTAGTAGCCAAAAGTCCTTTTTGAAATAGTCCATAGGTTATAGTCCAATTTCCATATTCAGGGTGGCTCCAGTCAATGACTGGGGATCACAATCCTTGTGGCTTAAGGTTTCCCCGTCTTGAAACTCAAAGCAGATATGAGATGAAGAAGGATCGTGTCCCAGGCTTCTTATACATTTCCAGCAGCCTTTCAGCCTGAGAAAACAATAGGCTTAGCTCTCCTTCCAAACATCCTGGCAATTAGTACAGGGTAATTTATTCATTAAACAGTTCAAATAGAGGTTACCACAACCTTCAAAGAGACACATAGACAATAATACTATTTCACTCAAGTACCATCATAAATGTTAATATTCCTTTTTTGCTCTTTGAATTAAAATTATAGCAACAGACAAGACTTGTTTGCTTACATCACAAGACCTGAGCAAAAGTCTCCCCTTCTACTTCTAACAATGCAGACTTGCATTTCAAAGCTCTGTTCATTTACATATCTTGCTAAGCAGTTCTTAAGGTTCACCCATGGGTCAGGTCAGTCGGTGAGGTGAGTTAATTAACTCTTTCTGGCCCTGTCACCTTTCAATGAGAGATTAGATTATACTTATAATGTCACAGTGGTGGTGAGTCGGCTGCTGCAGCTCCTCATAGACTCTGCCTGCATCTCTCACCAAGCTGGAGTACAGCAGTCAAGGGGAGAGCACTCGATGTGTTGCATCTACACTAGATGCGATATATCGACCCCACTGGATCGATCGCTGCCCACCGATTCGGCAGGTGGTATAGACATACCCTGAGTATCTGGTGATCAGAGCTGGACCCCGGAGTGGGACACGTTGAAGGAACTCAGGGGTTAAGGTGCCTCTATTGTCAACTGTCAGGGCTGCTGTAGCTCAGAGGAGGGTGCTTGACTACCTGGCAGGCTTAGGTGCCGCAAACCTGGGAGGCGGGAGATGTGAAGCGGTCACGGTGTGCTTGGGGTGCTCGTGCTCAGAGCAGGGGTGAGCTGGGGCGAGGGGTGAGCTGGGTGCTGCAAGGCAGAGCAGGGGAGTTGCCACAAGAGGGGCGCCTCAGGGTGGAGGGAGGAGCTGCCACGGGTGGGGCGCCTTAGGGCGAGGGCACGGGGGAGGAGGGCGCAAGGTGGAAGTTTCGCCTACGGCATGAAACATCCTTGCATGGGCCCTGCCCCATGCCCTGCCTGCAGCCAGCCCTGCACCCCCTACCCTGCCCTGCCTGCAGCCAGCCTCTGTCTCCATCCAGCCCTGCACCTTCTGCCCTGTCCGCACCAGCCGCATCCTCCCTGCCCTGCCTGCAGCCAGCCCCACAGCCAGCCCCTGACACACCCTCTGCCCTATCTCCAGCTAACTCCTGCCGCTTCCCCCTGTGGCCCTGCCCAAAGCCAACCAGCCCCCACACACCCGCAGCCTGCACCAGCCCTGCACCCCCTGTCTGCAGCCAGCCCCGCACCCCCTACCCTGTCTCCAGGCAACCCCTGATGCACCCCCCAGCCTGAAGCCAGCCAGCCCCTCATCCCTTGCCCTGCCTGCAGCCAGACCCTACCTCCAGCCAACTCCATGTCCACTGATGCCCTGCAGTTCCCAGGGAAGTAACCATGCACATCTGCTTCAATGAAGGGGGCAGGGAGCAGCTGGGACCCACACATGTGCACACTCTTGGGTGACCAGACAGCAAATGTGAAAAATCGGGACTGGGGTGGGGTAATAGAATCCTAGATAAGAAAAAGACCCCAAAATTTGGACTGTCTCTATAAAATCGGGACATGAGGACACCTTAGCACACCCCCAGGACTCCTGAGTTCCATTGCTGGGTTTCCTATTGGTTCCACTGCTGGTTGTTTTCCTTTTCCTGGGGGGACTTTCGGCAAGTTGCTCCACACTCTAGGGCTCTGTCCCCAGCAGTCAAATAGGGATTTCATACTTTCCCGCTATTGGACAGTGCTGAGAGAATCCCCCAGCAAAAGCTGCTCTGACAGTGCTAAGCAGCATCTGACCATTCAAGGTCAGAGCTCGGTACCTGGGAGAAGTGTTTGGCTCTGGGGTTTCACTTCAGCCCAGTCTAGAGAGAGGGGCCCAACCATGGAGTTTGGCTCAAGAAGACCAAGTGTCCAATTTGTTAAGGGCGTTTTGAATTCCAACCCTGTGCTCCTAAGTGTTTGGTGTCAGTTGCAAATTTTAGAAGCATGCTCTCCACTGCATTTTCCAAATCATTCATGAAAATATTGAATAGTATCGGACCGCGGACTGATCCCTGCCGGACCCACTAGGTACACCCTCTCCGTTGGACAGCCAAACATGGAGAAGGGCTCCTGGAGTCTGGGCTTTCAAAAAGCTCTGCACCAACATTACATTGATTACAGCTGGACTGCATTTCCCTCGTTTGCTTGTGAGAATGTCCTGCGGGACTGTGTGAAAAGCCTTAGCAACCCCAAGCTAGATCCCATCTACTGTTTACCCACCTCCACGAGGCCCAAAACCCTGCCAAAGAAGGAAAGAGGATTCGTTTGGAATGATTTGTTCTTGACAAATCCATGCTCACTAGTCCTAAGAACCAAACTATTCTGTAGGTGCTGCTGACAAACTGAGTGCTTAAGAATGTATTGCAGGATCTCTCCAGCAATGACAGTGAGGCTAGCTAGTCTGTAAGTCTCAGGGGTCTCTTTGTTCCCCTTTTAGAGAAAGGTCCTGTCTTGTTCATGGATGGGAAGATGTTCTTTTTCAGGGATCTCAGACGAGAACTGGGGCACAGCACCTGGTTTGTCAAGGCCACAAAAAAGGAGGTAGGAACCTCTTCTCGCATGCTGCCAAAGAACCCAAGGTACCTGAAAGACAGGGACTCACATCCCTGAACGGGCTTTTAAAAAGGCACTGGTTAAAGATTGGCCCCGACCATTTCTTGTTTCCATAGACTAGACATTTTAGCAAACTTTAGAATTCCTTGGTGCTAAACACTGTGAAACTCCCCTTTCTCCTTCACAGAGCGTTTTAACGCCCCTTACCTCACTCAGGCTCACAACTGCCCGGAGTTTGAGAACTGTCCCTGTTCCCATTGGACTGATGGGAGGAGCCTGAGGTGCAGAGAAGGGAAGTGACCTACCCAAGCGCCTACACAGTAAGGTGGTGACAGAGCCAGAAAGAGAAGCCACCAGTCCTGACTCCTGTTCTAACAGACAATAACCCCCCCCCCCCCCCAGAGGCAGGGATAGAGCTCAGGAATCGAGATGGTGGAGAAATTTCATTGAATCCATTTCTGTCAGAAAATCCCATTCAGGCTAATCCGGTTTGTTTCTCAAAATCATAACAAGTGGGATGAAAGTTCTTTGCAAAAATATTGTATTGCAAAACAAAAGCATCTCCTGTTTGTCGGAGTGTGTTAAATTGTCTCCTCGCACACAAAGAGGAGACACTTAGATCTCAAACATTAGATAAGATGCTTCAGTCTGAGCAAAGTCATTGCTGCTCTTAACAATTTCAAAATAAAAGAATGCAAATAAAATAGACTATTTCAGCTATTCTATTACGTGTTAATCTGCTCTGAGTAAACGTGATAGGACACCTCATATTATGACCTACTCCAAGTGACACTCTCCAATGGATCCCCATCCTTCACCCACCGTCAGGTAGGTAAGAGCGGATCGTTATTATTTCTACTTGAAAGAGGGAGAAGCTAAGGCTGAGAAAGGAGAATTGACTTGTTTTAGGTCACACAGCCAGTCAGAGGCAGAGTTGGGAATAGGACCCAAGAGACCTGATTTTCAAACTACCCATTGGATCTTGAATTTCAGACACTGAATGACCTGAATAAAGTGCTCTCAGATGAGCTCCAGACCAACAACAGTGACAGTAACTATTCAGCAAGTATTTGAGGAAAACTGCAATGTTAAAGAGAATCATGAACTGCTCAGAGACTACTAATGCAGAGAAGAGGCAAAATTCATCAAACATAGAACTGGTTTTGACTTATAAAGAGAAAAACAAGGACCTGAGTCTCCTCCCTGTCAATAACACCCGGCTCAGCCAATCAGGGTAGAGACTGAGGATGGGAGGCTGAGGGATCTCACCAGAGAGCCCAAAGGATGGCCCAGGTCACCAGTGGGGATCACTTCCCGAGCAATAGTTCAGCCTCACATTTTTGGGTAGACCTCTCACAGTGAGAACTGCAGAGCACTGAACTGCAAAAAACTAAAAAAAACACACACACACTCTCTCTCTCCCCCTCCTTCCTGGTGTTGGGAGGGGAACAGGTAAAAGGACAAAGGAAGCAAGAGGGGAGAAAGGAGGGAGGGAGCGATGGAGGAAGAGGTGAAACAAAAAGGACAAACCCTAATGTCCCCCGTGATTCGAAGGGACAGAATCCCAGGTGCAGAATAAAATTCAGCCTCCTTAAGCTCGTGTTTTCCATGCCTCGAATTCACCTGTCACCAGATGGATCAGACTGAACAGCTTTCAAACCTCCAGGAGGCTTTTACCTTCTAAAAAGGGACGGCTGTTTTCTAGTAAAATCACTAAAATTGAAGGAGAAACCTGGAAAGAAGTTCCTCCTGGTGCTCACGTACGTGAACCCGAATACTCTCTCAGTCTTCAAAGACAGACCTGGGGAAGGAGACTTGCTGAAGCAAAGCCACAGGGGTCTCTGAGGTTTCCCTGGCCCCTCACCCCTGTCCTGCCTTGCTGATGTCAGCATCTCTCTGTGAGGTCACCACCTCCCCACCACCTTGGACCAATAAGTCTTAGGTCCTGCAAAAGGCCTTTGTGATGTCACTGCCACATACCTCCTTTGCTGTGCCAATGTCCTGCCCCTGGCCTGGACCTTTGGAGGTTTGAGCTACTCCCTGTGGAACACTCCACTCAAGGAGCGTTCATTCTAGTCAGCAAGCCGGCTAGACAGAAAAACATCAGACGCTGCTCCCAATGCTACACTCAGTTTTTCAGAAATTAGTCGACTTTCTGGCCAGAAGAGACCATTAGATTATCTAATCTGACCCCCTGCATGTCACAGGCCTCCTGTATGACACAAGAGCTACTTTGGGGGCAAACACATTCAAGAAAGGCATCTAGTCTTCATTAAATGACATCAGGAGATGAAGAATCCACCCCTTTCCTTGGTAGCTTGTTCCTGTGGTGAATCATCCTCGCTGTTGACTATTTGTGCCTTAGTTGTAATAGGAATTTCTCTCTTTTCACCTTCCAATCATTGGGTCTTGTTATGCCTTTCTCTGCTAGATTCAAGAGCCCTTTAATAACCAATCTTTTCTCTCCATTAAGGCACTTCAACACTTCAGCGAAGTCACCTTTCAATCTTCTTTTCATAAGCTAAACAGGTTGAGCTCTTTCAATAGCTCACTAGAAGGTATTTTTCTCCAGCCCTCAGAACATTTGGTAGCTCTTTGCTGCCCTAGCTCCAATTTCACAACATCTTTTACAAATGAGGACACCAAAACTGAATGCTATTCCAATATCAGTCTCACTGATGCCATGTCACCTCCTGTGACGTTATTGACATAATCTGTAACTGTGCAGATCACTGTTGCGACCACTGTTCTATATTTGCAGCCAATACTGTAGAAAGGTTGTCATGTAAGGGGTCTATGGAGAGGTTCTGATTGGCTGATTATAATGATGCTATCTCTAGATGTGTATCATTTTTGTAGTTGATGTTATGAATATTGGCTCTATGCTGCCCATATTTCAAACTTGTGCCATAATGGGGGACAAAACAGCTACCTTGTTAGAAGTGGCTTTGCCAATAGATGGAACCTGGGATTTAAACTCCCAATGATCGCATTGTGTTTGGGATCCATTTGAATTCCTCTCCCAGGTCTTTGACACTTTCATCTCCACTCATAGCGACTCTGATAGAGGATTAAAGAAGTCAAAGCATCATCTCCAAGCACAGACAACGGAGAATGCTTCATCACATGACACTTTGAGAAGTGGATGGATAGCACGTGATGAAGATAAACTCTGCCAGGCTCAGACAAAAGATAACAGTTGTGCAGTGATGAGGAAGGAGGGAATCTCTGAGTCACCCGTCCACGGTCGTGTCTTCACAGTGCTCCCAAGCTGGAGAGTGAAGAACCCCCTCGGTCCCACCGTGAGACTGAGGAACAGGAGGCCTGTCACCCCCATTCCTGCCGTCCTGCATTCCTGGTGTCCAGCATCCCAGAGGGCCTCCGTGCCAGCAACAAAACCAAACCGTCGTCTGGACTCCCCAGTGCTCCTCCTCAACGGCTCTAAATCAGCGGGAGAGTGGAAGGTCCTGGGCTTCGCGCCGGCACCTGGGATCCACTGCACCTGAACAGTGGGGAAAGGTTTCTGTGTTGGGGCATTGTTTAGTGTTTTCTAGTTTCCAAGGGAGGGTTTATGGGCCTGAGCGTTAAGCTCCCAAACCCAGTCACTGTTTCATTGTATTCATTAAGTTTGCATTTTCCC
The DNA here is from genome assembly GCF_025201925.1 of Gopherus flavomarginatus. Classification (NCBI taxonomy): domain Eukaryota; kingdom Metazoa; phylum Chordata; order Testudines; family Testudinidae; genus Gopherus; species Gopherus flavomarginatus. The sequence goes on along the minus strand of NW_026115061.1, from coordinate 3,450,853 downwards.
CTGTTCCCCCAGCTTTCTGTACCTTTACCCTCACTACACTTACCTTTGTTTGTGCCAAACCACCTTGTCTCCTCTTTGTTTTATTTACACCTCAGAAGGAGGGAGGCAAAATCCACTGGTGATAGAGACAGGAGGGAGTCGAGTTTGTATCTCCTGAGAAAAGTGGCTTTTTCCTTTCCTATTTCTCCCCTACCATTTCTAACATTTTCCTTGGCTGGTGGCACAGGAGGGGGTGTAGGATTAGGGTGAAGGGGGTGCAGGAGAGGGGCAGGGGTTGGGGCGCAGGGGTTGGGGTGAAGGGGGTGCACGAGAGGGTCAGTGGCTGGTGGCACAGGAGGGGGTGCAGGGGTTAGGGGCGAAGGGAATTCAGCTTGAGGAAACATTAGCTTTTAAGATAAAAACTACGAAATACAGAACTAGAGACATTTTTTAGAAATCTGGGATTTAGACATTTTATTTAAAGCCGGGGGGGGTGTGTTGGAGTTTCTGGGAAGGTTTTTGTTTGCAAGAAGCAACATTGTTGTGTCTGTTATTGTACCAAGTGGGGAGATGGTTGTCTATAAAGGAAGAGTCAAGACCAAACGCATCCAGTGAGGATGGGATTTGAACCCATGCATGCAGAGCACAATGGATTAGCAGTCCATCACCTTAACCCCTGGGCCACCTCATCTGAGCTGTAACAAAATGGACAGGAGGAGAAATCTAAGGCCGACAGAGATAGGGACACTAAGGAGTTTTTAAATACTAAGCGTAAGCAGGCTCTGAATGAGCTCCCCTCTCTCACCTAGTGAGGAGCTGGGGAAAGACTTCAGGAACAGACCGTGTTTGCATAGACACACCTACTCTGCCTAGCTATGCAGCATGATGGGGCCGCTCCCCCAAAATGACCAGTTTGGGATGGTCTTGGGTTACAAATCACTTTAGGATTGAGTGGAATAAAATGTTATTCTCCTTCCTGTATGAGTGAAGGGCAGCAGAACAGACCTAGTCCATCCTGATGGAGGGGTAGATGAGTGAGGAATAGCTTTTATTGGACTTAAGAGAAGGATTGAGGACATCACGCTAAAACAGTGGTCCCCAAATATTTCACATTGTGCCCTCTTAGCCATGGCTGTGGCCCCTCGGAAGCCACGGTAGAGAAGCAGGGCTGGGAGTGGGGCTGTTGCTTGCTGGGGAGAGGGGTGCGGACAGGGGCAAGGGGGTCATCGCTGGGCTGGGAGCCAGAGGCCCAGACTGAGGGTGGGGTTGGGGAAGAGCTGGGACAGAGTGGGGCTGAGTGGTGCTTCCTCCCTGCCCTCCTTGGGGGCTGAATCAGGCCCTGAGGTGCCCCCATGAATGTTCCTTTGTGTCTCCCTAGGAGTCATACCCCACATTATGGGGACCACTGAACCCTACTCGCTAAGCAGGGGCAAGTGATGCCAAAGCCCAGGGAAAGGGAGAACAAGTGTGGGGGCCCCAGCACCAGAACCATGCACCCCCTTCTGTCTGCGGCTCTGCCCCCTTCCACCCATAGCCCCATCCACTATCACCTCTGTTCTACCTCTTCCCCCACCAGCCCCACCCTGTCATTCCTTTACCCCTGCCCCGCTGCGGCCCTGAGACCAGAGAAGATCCGTACCCCTGCTGCAGCCCCTGGGCCGTAGCAGGGAATGGGAGCTCCTCCAGCCCTGGGGCTGACATAGGGGAGATTTTTGCAAGGTGGCCTAATTTGGCCAGGGTCCCAGTCATGGGCCCCACTGTCGCCTTTGTGATGCAAGGTTTGGGGAGGCTGAGCCCCCTTGTCATAAACAGATAGCTAAGGGTTAATGTTCTTTTACCTATAAAGGGGTAACACCAGTAACCTAAAACACCTGACCAGAGGACCAGTCAGGAAACAAGACTTTTTCAGATCTGGGTGGAGGGAAGTTTGTGTGTGAGTTCTTTGTTCTTTGTCTTGTGTCTGTGGCGTCTCGGCTATGAGAGTGATTTTTCTATCTCCTGCCTTTCTAATCTTCTGTTTCCAAGTTGTAAGTACAAAGATAATAAGACAATAAGTTTATTTTTTTTTTGTATTTACATGTGTGTAGTTGCTGGAATGTTTAAATTGTATTCTTTTGGATAAGGCTGTTTATTCATTTTTTTCTTTTAAGCAAATAACCCTGTATTTGTCACCTTAATACAGAGAGACCATTTTTATATCATTTTCTTTCTTTTTATATAAAGCTTTCTTTTTAAGACCTGTTGGATTTTTTCTTTAGTGGGGACTCCAGGGAATTGAGTCTGCAGCTCACCAGGGAATTGGTGGGAGGAAGAAGTCAGGGGGAAAATCTCGTTGTTTTAGATTTACTAGCCTGACTTTGCATACCCTCTGGTTAAGGGGGAAGAGAGATTAGCTATCTTGGTACTACTATTTCCAGGACTGGAAACAGGGAGGGGGGAGTCCCTCTGTTTAGATTCACAGAGCTTGCTTCTGTATATCTCTCCAGGAACCCAGGGAGGGAACACCTGGAGGGGAGGAGGGGGAAGGGAAATGGTTTATTCTCCTTTGTTGTGAGTCTCAAGGCATCTGAGTCTGGGGGTCCCCCGGGGAAAGTTTTGGGGAGACCACAGTGAGCCAGGCACTGTATAAACCCCTGGCTGGTGGCAGCTTCACCAGGTCCAAGCTGGTAACTAAGCTTGGAGGTTTTCATGCTAACACCCATATTTTGGACGCTAAGGTCCAAATCTGGGAAAAAATGTTATGACACCCCTCCCCCCTGAGCCTCCATTACGAGCCGCCCAGGCTACCACTGCTCAGTGTGTGGCCAGTCTCTGTGTTTTCTGCTGCTCGTTCTGGGGAGCCTGGCCGGTCTTAGGAGTGGTGCCCCCCGATAGCCGCCCAGGGCTCCAGGGGTCAAAGGGCACCGTGTGGCAGTGCAAAGGTGCTCACTGCTCTCCCCTGCCCCAATGCTCCTCCATGGGTCCATAGAGGTTTGATGGGAGTAAGGAGCAACCCTATGTGCTCCATGCGTCCTGGTCACTTTTCCCACTTGGGCTGTGCTGTGAGGGGAGCATCAGAAGCTGCTGCTCTCCGCCCTCCCGCTATGCAGCCCGGCTGAGGAAAGTGACCTGGATGCAGGGAGCTCAGATGATCTCACTTCTTGCCCCCACATCCCACAGCCCCTAGGGGTGCCCAGATGAGCAGCGTTCCAGGGAGGAGTTGGGGGCAGCAATGCCAGCTGCTCCATGCACACAGGTCAGTCTCCCCATGTGGGTGCAGGAGGGGGTGCAAGGGTTTCTGTGATGCCTATTCTATCAATATCGTCACTCAATACCAGGCACTCAAATTCACCAGTCTTAGTACTTAGACGTTTAGCGTTTGTATTTAAGCACTTCTAAAATGTGTCCCATTTTAGCTGTCTGCTATTACATGATGTAATTGAGGGAGACTCTTTCATTTCACTGTTTCTCATCAGAACCTACCTGTACATTATCATCTTCCATCCTCTCCACCTTACTAGGCTATAGAGAATCCCTGTGAATAGTTCCTCTCTTAACGGATGTCTCTGTCTGAACCCTGTGCTCCTCAGCGCCTGTCGGCTTTCCCCAGCTCTGAGACTGTGTCTACACTGCGCACCTTACCACGGTGCAGCTGTGCCACTCTAACCATGCCATTGTAAGGTGCGCTGTGTGGCCGTCCTTATCGCTGAGAGAGAGCTTCCCCGGCAACAAAGCCAAACTACCTCCAATGAGGGGCAGGAGCTTTGTCACCGGGAGCACAGCTCCACCTATGATGCGCTGTTCACACTGCCGCTTTCATGGCTCAAATATTGGCATTCGGGGAGTGTTTTTTCTCACCGCAGAGAGACAAAATTTTTAGCAACAAAAGCCGAAATTAAAAAAAGCTCCTCTGCAACCTATTTAATTTTACCTTTATACAACCTTTCTACTGCCTCCAGTTCTGGTATCTTCATTTGAAAAAGATGTTGTGAAATTGGAGCTAGGGCAGCAAAGAGCCACCAAATGTTCTGAGGGCTGGAGAAAAATGCCTTCCAGTGAGCTATTGAAAGAGCTCAACCTGTTTAGCTTATCAAAAGAAGATTGAAAGGTGATTTCATTGAAATGTTGAAGGGCCTTAATGGAGAGAAAAGATTGGGTATTTACGGGCTCTTGAGTGGAGCAGAGAAAGGCATAACAAGACCCAATGGCTGGAAAGTGAAAAGAGACAAATTCATATTACAACTGAGGCACAATAGTCAACAGCGAGGATGATTCACCACAGGAGCAAGCTACCAAGGAAAGTGGTGGATTCACCATCTCCTGATGTCATTTAATGAAGACTAGATGCCTTTCTGGAATGTGTTTGCCCCCAAAGTAGCTGTTATGTCATACAGGAGGCCTGTGATATGCACGTTAGATGCTCTAATGGTGTCTTCTGACCATGAAGTCGACTAATTTCTGAAAAACTGAGTGTAGCATTGGGAGCAGCGTCTGATGTTTTCCTGTCTAGCCGGCTTGCTGCCTAGAACGAACGCTCCTTGAGTGGGGTGATCCACAGGGAGTAGCTCAAACCTCCAAAGTGCCTGGCCAGGGGCAGGACATTAGCCCAGCAAGGGAGGGGTGTGGCAGTGACATCACAAAGGCCTTTTGCAGGACCTCAGACTATTGGTCAAAGGTGGTGGGGAGGTGGTGACCTCACAGAGAGATGCTGACATCAGCCAGGCAGGACAGGGGCGAGGGGCCAGGGAAACCTCAGAGACCTCTGTGGCTTTGCTTCAGCACGTTTCCTTCTCCAGGTCTCTCTTTGAGGACTGAGAGATTATTTGGGGTCATGGACGTGAGCGCCAGGAGGAACCTCTTTCGAGTTTCCTCCTTCCCTTGCAGTGATTTTACTAGAAAACAGCCGTCCCTGTTTAGAAGGTAAGAGCCTCCTGGAGGTTTGAAACCTGTTCAGTCTGATCTATCTGGTGACAAGTGAATTCTAGGCATGGAAAACACGAGCTTAAGGAGGCAGAATTTTATTGCGCACCTGGGATTTTGTCCCTTAGAATCGCTGGGGACATTAGGGTTTGTCCTTTTTGTTTCACCTCTTCCTCCATCCTTCCCTCCTCTTCTTCTCTTTCTCCTGTTCCCTTCCCAACAACAGGACGGAGGTGTGTGTGTGTGTGTTGCAGGGAAGTCCTCTGCAGCTCCCACTATGGAAGGTCCACCCAAAAATGTGGGACTGAAATAGTGCTCGGGCAGTGATCCCCACCGGTGACCTGGGCCATCCTTTGGGCTCTCCGGTGAGAACCCTCAGCCTCCCATCCTCAGTCTCTACCCTGATTGGTTGAGCAGGGGGTTATTGACAGGGAGGAGACTCAGGTCCTTGTTGTTCTCTTTTAAGATCAAGTAAATAAGTCAGAACCAGTTCTATCTTTGATTAATTTTGCTGCTTCTCTGCATTAATTGTCTCTGAGCAGTTGATGATTCTCTCTAACATTGCAGTTCTCCTCAAATACTTGTTGAATAATTACTGTCACTGTTGTTGGTCTGGAGCTCATCTGAGAGCACAGTATTCAGGTCATTCAATGTCTGAAATTCAAGATCCGATGGTTTGTTTGAAAATCAGGGCTCTTGGGTCCTATTCCCAACACTGCCTCTGACGGGCTGTGTGACCTAAGACAAGTCAATTCTCCTTTCTCAGCCTTAGCTTCTCCCTCTTTCAAGTAGGGATAATAATGATCCGCTCTTACCTACCTCATGGTGGGTGAAGGATGCGGATCCATTGGGAGTGTCACTAGAAGTAGTGCATAATATGAAGTTTCCCATCATGTTTACTCAGAGCAGATTATGACATAATAGATTAGCTGAAATAGTCTATTTTATTTGTATTTTTTTATTTTGAAATTGTTAATAGTAGCAACGACTTAGCTCAGATTGAAGCATCTTATCTAATGGTTGAGATGTAAGTGTCTCCTCTTTGTGTGCGAGGAGACAATTTAACACACTCTGACAAAGAGGAGATGCTTTTGTTTTGCAACAAAATATTTTTGCAAAGATCTTTCATCCCACTTGTTATGATTTTGAGAAACAAACTGGTTTAGTCTAAATGGGATTTTTGGACAGAAACGGTTTGAATGAAATTTTCCCACCATCTCGATTCCTGGGCTCTGGGGTGTTTTCATCTGTTAGAACAGGAGTCAGAACTGGTTGCTTCTCTTTCTGGCTCTGCCATCGCCTTGTTGTGTAGGCCTTGGGTAGGTCACTTCCCTTCTCCCATCTGTCCAATCGGAACAGGAACTGTTCTCGAACTATGGGCAGTTTAGAGCCCAAGTGAGATAAAGGGTATTAAAGTCCTCTGTGAAGGAGAAAGGGGAGTTTCACAGTGTTTAGCACCAAGGAATTCTAAAGTTTGCTAAAAAGTCTAGTCTGTGGAAACAAGAAATGGTCGGGGCCAAACTTATTAACCACTGCCTTTTTAAAGCCCATTCAAAGATGTGAGTCCCTATCTTTTAGGTACCTGTGGTTCTTTGCCAGCAGCAGAGAAGAGGTTCCTGCCTCCGTTTTTGTGGCCTTAACAAACCAGGTGTTGTGCCCCAGTTCTTGTCTGAGACCCCTGCAAAAGAACATCTTCCCATCCATGAACAAGACAGGACCTATCTTTCAAAGGGGAACAAAAAGACCTCTGGGACTTACAGACTAGGTAGCCTGACTGCCATAGCTGGAGAGATCCTGCAATACATTCTTAAACACTCAGTTTGTCAGCAGCACCTATGGGATGATTTGGTTCTTATGACTCGTGAGCGTGGAATTGTCAAGAACAAATCATTCCAAACCAATCCTCTTTCCTATTTTGGCAGGGTTCTGGGCCTGGTAGAGGTGAGTAAACAATAGATGGGATCTAGCTTGGTGTTACTAAGGCTTTTGACACAGTCCCATAGGACATTCTCAGAAGCAAAAGAGGGAAATGCAGACCAGCTGCAATCAGTGTAATGTTGGTGCAGAGCTTTTTGAAAGCCAAGACTGCAGGAGCCCTTCTCCATGTTTAGCTGCCCAACGGGGAGGGTGAACCTAGTGGGTCTGGCAGGGATCAGTCTGGTGTCAGGTACTATTCTATATTTTCATGAATGATTTGGAAAATGGAGTTGGGTGCATGCTCCTAAAGTTTACAACTGACACCAAGCACTTTGGAGCACAGGATTGAAATTCAAAACACCCTTAACAAATTGGAGACTTGGTCTTCTTGAGCCAAACTCCATGGTTAGGGCTCTCTCTCTACACTGGGCTGAAGTGAAACCCCAGAGCCAAGCACTCCTCCTGGGCAGTGAGCTCCGACCTTGATTGGTCAGATGCTGCTTAGCACTGTCAGAGCAGCTTTTGCTGGGAGATTCTCCCAGCATTTTCCAAAGCGGGAAGGTATGAAATTTCCATTTGACTGCTGGGGACAGAGCCCGAGAGTGGAGAGCAACTTGTCCAAAGTCCCCAGGAAAAGGAAAACAACCAGCAGAGGAACCAATAGGAAACCCAGCAATGGAACTCAGGAGTCCTGGGGGTGTGCTGTGGTGACCAGATGTCCCAATTTTAAAGGGACAGTCCGAATTTTGGGGTCTTATCTAGGATCCTATTACCCCCCATGCCGTCCCAATTTTTCACACTTGCTGTCTGGTCACCCTAGGGTGTGCACATGTGTGGGTCCCAGTTGCTCCCTGCCCCCCTAATTGAAACAGATGTGCAGGGTTACTGCCCTGGGAAGTGCAGGGCACCAGTGGATGTGGGGTTGTGGAGGTAGGGTCTGGCTTCAGGCAGGGCAAGGGCTGCGTGGCTGGCTGGCTTCAGGGAGGGGGATGCATCAGGGGTTGGCTGGAGACAGGGCAGGGAGGATACGGCTGGTGCAGGCAAAACAGAAGGTGTAGGGCTGGCTGGAGACAGAGGCTGACTGCCGGCAGGGCAGGGCAGGGGCTGCAGGGCTGGCTGCAGGCAGGGCGTGGGGCAGGGCCGGTGCAAGGAAGTTTCATGCCCTAGGCGAAACTTCCACCTTGCACCCTCCCCCCCCGCACCCCTGCCATGAGGCGCCCCACCCGTGGCAGCTCCCTCCTCCACCCTGAGGCTCCCCTCTTGTGGCAACTCTCCTGCTCTGCCCTGCGGCACCCCCCTCGCCCGAGCTCACCCCTGCTCCGAGCACGAGCACCCCGAGCACGCCGTGGCCGCTTCACTTCTCCCACTTCCAAGGCTTGCGGCGCCTAAGCCTGCCAGGCAGTCAAGCACCCTCCTCTGAGCCACAGCAGCCCTGACAGTTGACAATAGAGGCAACTTAACCCCTGAGTTCCTTCAATGTGTCCCCCTCGGGGATCCAGCTCCGATCACCAGATACTCGGGGTATGTCTATACCACCTGCCAAATCGGTGGGCAGTGATCGATCCAGCGGGGGTCGATATATCGCGTCTAGTGTAGATGCAATACATTGAGTGCTCTCCCTTCGCCTGCTGTACTCCAGCTTGGTGAGAGGGGCAGGCAGAGTCTACGGGGAGCTTCAGCAGTCAACTCACCGAGACTGTGACATTATAAGTATAATCTAATATCTCATTGAAAGGTGACAGGGCCAGAAAGAGTTAATTAACTCACCTCACCGACTGACCTGACCCGTGGGTGAACCTTAAAAAATGGTTAACAAGATGTGTAAATGAACAGAGCTTTGAAATGCAAGTCTGCAGTGTTAGAGGTAGAAGGGGAGGTGTTTGCTCAGGTCTTGTGATGTAGGCAAACAAGTCTTGTCTATTGCAATAGTTTTAATTCAAAGAGCAAAAAAAGAATATTAACATTTATGATGATAATTGAGTGAAATAGTATTATTGTCTGTGTCTCTTTGAAGGTTGTGGTAATCTGTATCTGAACTGTTTAATGAATAAATTACTCTGTACTAATTGCCAGGATGCTCGGAAGGAGAGTTAAGCCTATTGTTTTCTCAGGCTGAAAGGCTGCTGGAAATGTTTAAGAACCTGGGACACGATCCTTCTTCATCTCAGATCTGCTTTGGGTTTCAAGAGGGGGAAACCTTAAGCCACAAGGATTGAGATCCCCAGTCATTGGCTGGAGCCACCCTTAATATGGACATTGGATTATAACCTATGGACTATTTCTAAAAGGACTTTTGGCAACTACAAGCTCATCTCTACTTTGTATCTGAACCTCAAAAATTGAATTCAAGTCTATATGTCTATTAATCTTTTAACCAACACTCACTCTCTCTCTTTTCTTTTCTAATAAATTTTAGCTTAGTTAATAAGAATTGGCTATAGCATGTATTTTAGGTAAAACCTAAGTTATAATTGAACCTGGTTATGTGGCTGATCCTTTGCGATCAGAAGAATCTTTTCTTTAACATGATGAAGTAAGATTTTCAGGAATCATCATCATATCTAACAGGTGTGTCTGGACGGAGGCCTGAGGCTGGGTACTTTAAGGGAAGTGCGTGGTTTAAACTTCTAAGTAACCAGTGAGGTACTACAGAAGCTGTTTTGTGCTGGCTTGGTAAATCTAAGTATTGAAATAACCAGCAGCGTTTGGGATTTGTCTGCCCTGTTTTGTTTGCAATTCACTCTGATTGAGTGAGCTGAGCTGGCTCCCACGGGCAGCACCGTCACACCTACAGCCAAGCTGCAGAGGTCCGGGTGATCTTAGGGGCCTTGGGGTGCACAGATACCTATGTCCAGGCCATAGCGGTCCCTGGGGGGCTTAGAGAGTTTGGGGGGGACAGAGATACCAATCTCCATGCTCTAGGGGTCCCATGGGGGCTTAGAGGGTTCGTGGGGGGCACATATTCCTACATCCAGGCTGTAGGGTTACCAGGGGGGCTTAGGGGGTTAGTGGGGGGCAAAGATACCTACGTCCAGGCTGGAGGCATCCTGGGAGTCTTAGGGGATTTGTGGGGGCCAAAGACACCTATGATGTCCAGGCTGTAGGGGTACCAGTGGGTTTTAGGGGTTCGAGTGGGCAGAGATACGTATGTCCAGGCTGTATCGTTCCCAGGGGGGTTAGAGGTTTCGTGAGGGGCACAGATATCTACGTCCAGATTGTAGATGTCCCGGGAGGGGGGGGTTAGGGGGGTTGTGGGAGTGCAAATACCTATGTCCAGGCTGTAGGTGTTCCTGGGGGCTTAGAGGGTTTCTGAGGGGCACATATACCTACGTGCACACTGGAGTGTTGCAAGGGGCTTATGGAGTCTATATGGGGTACAGATACCAACGTTCTGGCTGTATAGGTCCCTCGGGGGCTTAGGGGGTTTTTGTTGGGCACAGATACCTAAGTTCAGGCTGGAGGGATCTCTGAGTGTCTTAGGTGTTTGGTGGGAGGCACAGATACCTACGTCCAGGCTGCAGGGGTCTTGGAGGGGCTTAGGGTCTGTCACGGAGTGTGGGGGAGTCCGGTCCTGCAACCCTCTACCTGGGACTCACAGTGACTCTCAATCAGCCAGTAAAACAGAAGGTTTATTGGACAACAGGAGCGAAGGATACAACAGAGCTTGGAGGCACAAGCAGGACCCCACAATCAAGTCCTTCTAGGGGTTCAGGAAACTTAGTTCCCAGTTTGGGAATCCCTGAATTCCAACCACCCAGACCAAAACCGAAACTGAACTAACCCAACTCCCTCCAGCTGGCCATTTCCTGTATCCAGCTTCCTGGGCAAAGGTGCTGACCCCTCCCCCCGCCTAGCTCAGGTTACAGGCTGAGCACGTGTCCGGTCCTAAAGTTACCCCCTGCTCTCCCATCCCCCACACAGACAGTCCCCACTCCATCACAGTAATGCACAGAGCATTTCCCGCATGGAGCAACAGTGACACCGTGTGGCCACACTGGGTAATGCACAGTGCATTTCCCGCATGGAGCAACACTGACACCATGTGGCCACGCACGGTAACGCACAGAACATTTCCCATATGGAGCAAAAGTGACACCGTGTGTCCAGGCAGGGTAATGCACAGAGCATTTCCAGCATAGAGCAACATTGACACCTTGTGACCACATCAGGTAATGGACAGAGCTTTTCCTGCATGGAGCAACAGTGACACCATGTGGCCTGGCAGGGAAATGCACAGAGCATTTCCTGGATGGAGCAACAGTGATTCCATGTGGCCACGCAGGGTAATGCACAGCCCATTTCTCTCATAGAGGAACAGTGACAACATGTGGCCATGCAGGGTAATGCACAGAGCATCACGCCTATGTAGAGGCTCTAGAGATCCCTGTGGGGCTTAGGAGTCGTGGGGGGCACAGATAGCTACGTCCAGGCTGGAGACATTCTGGTGGGCATTAGGGGCTTCATGAGGGGCACAAATATCTACGTCAGGGCTGGAGAGGTCCCTGGATGGCTTAGGGGGTTGTGGTGAGCATAGATACATACGTCCAGGCTGTCGTGGTCCCTGGGGGTTTAAGAAGTTGGTAAGGGTCACAGAAACCTACGTATGGTCTGGAGGGGTCCCTGGGGGACTTAAGGGTTTGTGGTTGCGCAGATACCTACGTACAGGTTGGAGGGGGCCCTGGGGAGCTTAGGGGGTTTGTGTGGCGTGCACATAGCTATAACCAGGCTGGTGGGGGTCCTATGGGTCTTAGAAGGCTGGTGGGGGGCAGAGATACCTATACAGGGACTGGAGAAATCCTGAGGAGGGCTTTGGGGGTTCCTGGAAGTCACAAATATCTACGTCCAGGCTGGAGGAGTTCTGGGGGTATTAGGGAGTTGTGCGGGGGCACAGATACCTATATCGAGGCTGTAGAGGTCCTGGGGTTGCTTTGGGGAATTTTGGGGTACAGATACCTACTTCCATGCTGTAGGGGTCGCTGGGAGGATCAGTGGGTTCGTGAGGGTGCACAGATATCTACGTCCGGTCTATAGGGATCCTGGGGGGGGCTTAGGGGTTTGTAAGCGGCACAGATACATTCATCCAGGCAAGAGGGGTCCTAGGGACCTTAGGGGGTTTATGCTGGGCACAGATACCTGCGTCTAGGCTGGAGGGGTTTTGGGGGTTTTAGGAAGGTTGTGTGGGCACAGATACCTATGTCGATGCTGGAGGGGTCCTGTCATGTCATAGCGGATTCGTGGGGTCAGAGATACCTACATATAGGCTGGAGGGGTTCTGGGGGATTAGGTGTGTTTGGGGGGGGAACAGATACCTACATCCTGATGGTAGGTGGTCCTGGGTAGCTTAGGCCGTTTTTGTCAGTCACAGATACAAACATCCATGCTGTAGGGGTCCCGAAGGACTTTGTGGGGCTCTAGGGGTCACAGATACCTAGCTACAGTCTAGAAGGTTCCTGTGGGTATTAAGGGGTGTGTGGGGCATACAGATGCCTACATCTGGGCTTGTGGGTTCCCTGGAGGGCTTAGAGGTTTGTGGAGAGCACAGATACCATTATCCAGGCTAGATGGGTTCTGGTGGGATTAGGGGTTTGTGGGGGGCACAGATACCTATGTAAGCAGAAGCAGGATGAACTCTACCCTCACATCTGGTGGTGAATTATGGGAAGTGTGGAAAAGGATTTCAGGGTCTGATCATGTTTGCATAGACACACCCACCGTGCGTGACACGGCCACGGCAGCCTGGGATGGTTACTTTGGCAGCTATGGTATCCCCAGTTTATTTGTTGTTGGGGTGTGAGATGTGGAGTGTTGTCACCCTGATTGTATGGATGAGGAACTGTGAAACAGCTTTGAGACAGGGATTCTCACCATCAGTTGAGTGGCACTCACTAGACAAGGGAGTGGGCTCCTTGGATGGGCCAGAAACACCAATTACATCTTCTTCTCTTTTAACAGTTGAATAGTAGAGCTGGTTGTTGATTTATTAATAACTGAAGACCCAGGTTCCTGAGCTGAAGTCATTGAAGTGCTGTGTTAAGTAGTGGGGGAGTTTGAAACTATATTGTAGACCAGCTGATGGACAAGATGAGGTTGTGGAACACTTGGAATGATTCACGGAGTGAAGTAAGCTAAGCAGTTTTTGGAAACAGCTGGAGCAGATCACAAGTTGGCTGGTGGAGCAGAGCAGCTGGTGGACTGAGCTGAGCAGTTTGTTGGAAAAGTAGAAGCAGAATCCCACTGAGAGGCAGGGCAGACAGCAGTGGACCACGTAAGGTGCCCCTTTCTACCCAGGCTGGCAGGGGGGGAAAACCCGGCAGATAGACTCTTGAACTCTGGGGCTGCGGGAATGTGGGTGATTATGGGGTCGCTGGAGTCTTGAAATATTTGAGGTATTGTACTTGGAGTCTTGGGGTGATTTGGGGATTGCTGGATTCTAGAGCCCAGGGAAAAGGACACGGCCAAGTTGAGGTGTTTTCCAAATTAAATGCTATGTTGTTTATCTCACGTTATTAAACATTTTCTGCTATACCCAGATTCTATGATTGCGAGAGGGGAAGTATTGCCTCTTTGAGGAACCTAGGGGTGTGTATGTAAAATTTTCCCATGTCACTGTTTGAGGGCTCTATCTGGTTTGCATTACGTAATAGGGAAGGGACCCCTATGTATTGAAAACAGTCCTTGCTGCTATCAATTCAGCCTAGCAGACGGGTTCCACCTATGTCCAGGCTGAAGGGGTCCCTGGGGATTTGAGGAGGTTCCTGGGGGGCACAGAGATCTAGGTCCAGGCTGTAGGGGTCCCTGGGAGGCTCAGGGGTTTGGTGGGGGGCACAGATACCTACGTCCCTGCTGCAGGGGTCTCAGAGGGGCTTAGGGGGTGTCATGGAGTGTGGTGGAATCTGGCCCTGCACCCCTCTTCCAGGGACACACAGTGACTCAGCCAGCAGTAAAAACAGAGGGTTGTTTTGGCAAACAGGAACGAAGGATACAGCAGGGCTTTGGGACACAACCAGGACCCGTCAGTCGAATCCTTCTGGGGGTTCAGGAAGCTTAGTTCCCAGTTTGGGATTCTCTGAATTCCAACTACCCAGCTCCAAACCAAACTGAACTAACTCCCTCCAGCCGACCCCTTCCTGTGTCCAGCTTCCCGGGCAAAGGTGCTCAATCTCTCAGCCCTGCCTAGCTCGAGTTACAGGCTTAGGTCCTGTCCCTCACCTGAAGTCACCCCCTGCTCTCCCATCCCCCACACAGACAGTCCCCACTCCATCACAGTAATGCCCAGAGCATTTCCCGCATGGAACAACAATGACACCATGTGGCCACGCAGGGTAATGCCCAGAGCATTTCCTGCATGGAGCAACAGTGACACTGTGTGGCCACTCAGGGTAATGCACAGAGCATCACACCTACGTAGAGGCTTGTAGAGATCCCTGGGGGCTTAGGGGTCATGGGAGGTACAGATAGCTACGTCCAGGCTGGAGGCATTCTGGGGGGTTTAAGGGGGTTCGTAGGGTCACAGATACCTACGTCCAGGATGGTCGGGACTTCTGGGGGGAGTTAGGGGTGTTGTGGGGGGCATAGGTACTTGCGTCCAGGATGTAGAGATCCTGGTGGGGATTAAGGGCTTCCTGGAGGACACCAATATCTACGTCCGGGCTGGAGAGGTCCCTGGACGCTTAGGGGTGTGGTGAGCACAGTGATCCCTGGGGGTTTAGAAGGGACTTGGTGAGGGGCACAGATACTATGTGTCAGGGAGGGGTCCCGGGGGGGGCTTAGTGGTACTGTAGGAGACACAGATACCTACGTCCAGGCGATAGGCATTCTGGGGGGGCTTAGGGCTTTGGGGGGCACAGATACCTACATCCAGGCTGGAGGGGTCCCGGGGGGCCTTAGGGGGGGGTGGGGGGGGCACAGATATGTACATCAGGCTGGAGAGGTTCCAGGGAGGATTAGGGTTTTGTGGCAGCAGGATACTATCTCCAGGATCTAGGGGTCCCTGGGGGCTTGGGGTTTTTTTTGGGAGGCACAGAATCTATGTCCAGGTTGGAGTGGTTCAGGGGGGTTTATTTCCTGGGGGTTAGAGGGTTTGGGGGGCACAGATACCTAGGTCCATGCTGTCGGGGTCCCTGAGGGGATTAGGGGTTTTCTGGTGGCAGAGATACATACGTCTAGGCTGGTAGGGGTCCCTGGGAGCTTAGGGGGTTTGTGGGGTCAGCGATACCTAAGCCAGGCAATAGGGCTTCCAGGGGAATTAGTGTGTGGGGGGGCACAGA